>NW_011494814.1:2238468-2240146 GCF_000754665.1 Bison bison bison | reverse complement strand
ATCTGAGGTTATTGATACTTCTCCTGGCAATCTTGATTCCAGCTTGTGTTTCTTCCAGTCCAGTGTTTCTCATGATGTACTCTGCATGTAAGTTAAATAAGCAGGGTGACAATATACAGTCTTGACGTACTCCTTTTCCTATTTGGAACCAGTCTGTTGTTTTCCAGTTTAATAACTGTTATTGCCCCAAAATTCTTACTTTTCTTCTTCCTTCGTGTCTCCTTCTCCAACTCCCCTACCCCATCACCCCCATTAGAATGAAAACTCCTGGAGAGCAAGGACCTTTGTGCCAGAAAACCCTAAATTGAAAGGAACACGGAGAGGTAGACGAATGTAAAAAAGGCCAGTGAGGTGGCAGTCAGTATGAGAGGGAGAATAGCAGCCTTGGAGACCATGTCAAGGATTTTAGAAGTTTAGAATTTATCCTAAGGGCAGTGGGAAGCAATTATGAGCAGGGGATAGAAATGTCCAGATTTGCTTAAACATTCCTTCACTGTTGAATGAAGAATGGTAGAGATGTTAGAATGGGCCCAAGAGACCAATTTAGGCTATTATAGTAACCTAAGTAGCAGAACATGGGTGATGTCTTCGACTCAGATTTTAGCAGTGGAAATGGAAAAGAAAGTAAAATTGGTAGGTCTTGATGATGGATTGGATACAAGAGAGGAGATGAAGAAGTCAGGGGTGACCTCCATCCCAGACTTCTTTATTGTACAGGTGAGTTGATGTCAGATACATTTTCCTGATGCCTTTGAAAAATAACGTGCACATTTTCAAGTTTTATATATAGAAGAATTGTTCCTGATTGTGAAATATTAGCAAATGTGTTGAACTTTTCCAGTCAACTTTTGGTCAAGACAGAAGTGCACCTTTTAGTCTATACTCTTTTACCTACTAGTAAGTAATCTATATCTTTGCTTAAGGCTTGCTAATTGTTACAACTGACTGGGGTCCGAACATTTCTTTTTTTAATGGTTTTATTGAGATAACGATTCACGTACAGTTACATACAGTTAGATTCATATACAAATAGATACAGTTTATCTATTTTAAGTGTACAATTCACTGCCTCTTAATATATTCACAGAGTAGTATATCTATCAATTTTATAACGTTTTCATTACCCCAAAAGAAACCCTGTATGGCTTAGCCATTATTCTTCAATTTCCTGTACTCCGGCCTTAGGCAACCATTAATTTACTTTCTGTTTCTATTGTTGTTATTCAGTTGCTAAGTTGTGTCTGACTCTTTGTGACCCCATGGACTGCAACAGGCCAGGCTTCCCTGTCCTTCACTATCTCCTAGAATTTGCTCAAATTATGTTCATTGAGTTGCTGATCCCATCCAACCATCTCTTCTTCTGTTGCCCCCTTTTCCTCCTGCCTTCAGTCTTTCCCAGCATCAGGATTTTTTCCAGTGAGTTAGCTCTTTCAGCGAAGAAGGCAATGGCACCCCACTCCAGTACTCTTGCCTGGAAAATCCCATGGACGGAGGAGCCTGGTAGGCTCCAGTCCATGGGGTCGCTAAGAGTCGGGAACGACTGAGTGACTTCACTTCACTTTTCACTTTCATGCGTTGGAGAAGGAAATGGCAACCCACTCCAGTATTCTTGCTTGGAGAATCCCAGGGACAGAGGAGCCTGGTGGGCTGCCGTCTATGGGGTCACACAGAGTCGGAC
>NW_011494814.1:2237337-2238368 GCF_000754665.1 Bison bison bison | reverse complement strand
CCTTCTAGAGTATTTTTAATTTCAGTAATTGTGTTGTTTGTCTCTGTATGTTTATTCTTTAATTCTTCTGGGTCTTTGTTAATTGATTCTTGCATTTTCTCCATTTTGTTTTCAAGGTCTTTGATCATCTTTTCTATCGTTATTCTGAATTCTTTTTCAGGTAGTTTGCCTATTTCCTTTTCATTTATTTAGACTTCTGTGTTTCTAGTTTGTTCCTTCATTTGTGTAGTATTTCTATGCCTTTTCTTTCTTTCTTTCTTTTTTTTTAAACTTATTGTGTTTGAGGTCTCCTTTTCCCAGGCTTAAGGGTTGAATTCTTTCTTCCTTTTGGTTTCTCCCCTCCTAAGGTTGATCCAGTGGTTTGTACAAGCTTTGTATAGGGTGAGATTTGTGCTGAGTTTTTGTTTATTTGTTTGTTTTTCATCTGATGGGCAAGGCTGAGTGAGGTAGTAATCCTGTCTGCTGATGATTGGGTTTGTATTTTTATTTTGTTTGTTGTTTAGATGAGATGCCCTGCACAGGGTGCTAGTACTGGTGGTTGGGTGATGCTGGGTCTTGTATTCAAGTGGTTTCCTTTGTGTGAGTTCTCAGTATTTGATACTCCCTAGGGTTAGTTCTGTAGAAGGCAATGGCACCCCACTCCAGTACTCTTACCTGGAAAATCCCATGGATGGAGGAGCCTGGTAGGTTGCAGTCCATGGGGTCGCTAGGAGTCGGACAGGACTGAACGACTTCACATTCACTTTTCACTTTCATGCATTGGAGAAGGAAATGGCAACCCACTCCAGTGTTCTTGCCTGGAGAATCCCAGGGACAGAGGAGCCTGGTGGGCTGCCGTCTATGGGGTCACACAGAGTCGGACACGACTGAAGCGACTTAGCAGCAGCAGCAGCAGCAGCTCTTCCAGCTCACTTGATTCATTCTTCTGCTTCAGATATTCTGCTATTGATTCCTTCTAGAGTATTTTTAATTTCAGTAATTGTGTTGTTTGTCTCTGTATGTTTATTCTTTAATTCTTCTGGGTCTTTGTT
>NW_011494814.1:2227068-2237237 GCF_000754665.1 Bison bison bison | reverse complement strand
CTACTTCACATTCACTTTTCACTTTCATGCATTGGAGAAGGAAATGGCAACCCACTCCAGTGTTCTTGCCTGGAGAATCCCAGGGACGGGGGAGCCTGGTGGGCTGCCGTCTATGGGGTCGCACAGAGTCGGACACGACTGAAGCGACGCAGCAGCAGCAGCAGCAGCAGGGTTAGTTCTGTCGTAGTCTAGGGTCTTGGAGTCAATGTTCCTACTCCAAAGGCTCAGGGCTTGATCTCTGTTCAGGAATGAAGATTTCACAAGTGGTTTGTTATGGCATTTAAGTGAGATTAAAACAAATATCCAAAAACAAGAAACAAAAGATGAACCCCCGACAAATGGCAGTTACAAAATCAGGCAAATAATAATTAAAATAATGGACCATACACATATACATATACACCCATGAGCAGAGTCAAAACAGTCCAACAAAAATAAAGTACAAAAGATTGACCCAGCGAACAAAGGAAATCAAAAATTATATTTACTGGTTAAGAGCAAAACTAAAGCACAAACTGGAAAACAAAACTAAAGCAAGGTACCAAGTGGGGAATAAAGCAATGAAAATAAAACTAACAAATATGTTGAATGGAAAGGAAAGAAAAGAAACAATAGATATGCAAAGTTAAATAGACGTAGATGAAGAAGATTTATATACATTAAAGATTAACTGCAAGGGGAAAAGGACAGTAGGAAAGGCAAAGAAAGGAATAAATGTAGGAAAAATATAATAGGTTAAAAAATTAAAAATTAAATTTAAAAAAAGAAGAAAAGGAAAACTCCACAGAACTGCAAAAGCCCAATGTAGAGGCAGAGGTTTATAACAACAATAAAAAATGTGACTGAGGAAAAAAAAAAAGCTCAAAAGCTTAATTAGATTTCATAGTGCCAATAAAATCAACAACTGTAGCAGAGGGGGAAATAAAAGGAAAAAAAAAATCCAAAAGAATCTACAGAACAGGTCAAAACATAATAAATGTTTTTCTTGAGTCACTGCTCTCAGAGTCCTTTCCCTCGCTGGGAGTCACAGTCCACCTCAGCTCTCTAGGAGGCCCTCCAACACCGTGCTGATCTCTGGACCTGCTGTGGAGGCAGCTCAGATTCTAATCTGGTCCTGCTTCTATGTGTTCTTGCTTCCAGTGTCCACAGCTCTCAGAACTAGTGTGTTTTCTTTTGTGGGAGCTCTCAATGACCTTTTATATATTCCATAGACACAGAGTCTGCTTAGTTGATTGTGTGGATTTAATCTGAAGTTTGTACAGCTGGTGGGAAGGTTTCGGGTCTTCTTCCTTAGCCACACTGGCCCTGGGTTTCAATTGTGGTTTTATTTCCACCTCTGCATGTGGTTTGCCCACTGGGATTTCCTCCTGAGGCTGCCCTGGAGGGCTTGGGTTTGCCCCTGTGAGGGCCAGGTGTGGAGGTGGTGCAGCTGCTTGGGTCACAGGGGTTTTGGCAGCTCCAGGTACTCAGGGGAGTTGGTGGCTAGGACAGCCGGAAATATAGTGCTCAAGAAGGCTATGGCAACCAGTATTGGCCAGTATGCTCCAGTATTCTTACCTGGAGAATCCCCCTCCCTGACAGAGAAGCCTGGCAGGCCACAGTCTACAGGGTTGCAGAGTCAGACACTACCAAAGTGACCCTGCGCGCACTGGCGTAAGACTTTTTTTCCCTGTGTCAGCTCTGCCCCAGTGAGAGTTGGGCGTGAAGGCTGCGCAGCTGCTTGGCTTGCTGGGACCCTAACAGCACCAAATGTGCAGGGACACGGACTGCCTCCACTGTGGGAGTTATGGCCCTGTCAGAGTCTTCTTCCGAGTTTTGTAGCTGGCGATCAGAAGGCCTCTTTGGCCAGTCTCTTTCTCTGTAGCTCCACCGGTTCAGGCGCTTAGAGGGCTCCCTTGCCTGGGGTCCTTCTCTGTTGTTCGGCGCATCAGGCACATCTGGGGCACCCTGGGTGGGGTCCTACTCTGTAGTTGGGCACATCAGTCTCTTAAAGGAGTACCCTGAATGGAGTTCTGCTCTTTATTTCAGTGCATCAGGTGTTTGATGGGCCAGCCTTTCTATTATTTAGCTGCTGATGCTGGTGTGTGGGGAGAGAGAGGCTATGGTGATGGCCCCACCCGCTACACGTGACTCAGCAGTATCACCTTGCTTCCATGGTTACCTGGCTTTCCTCCACAGGCATTTCCCACCACAATCTCCTCTCTCACATCCGTTCGATCCATCTCTCCTCAGTCAACAGCAGCCCTCCCCCAGGATTGCTTCACAATCCCTAAACTTCAGCTCCCAGCTGTTGCACCTTCAAGGAGACTTACGTCTCCCTGTCCAGGGTATGTATGACTGCAGCAAGGACTGTCTGATTCTCATTCCATTTAGGCTGCCACAGATGAATTGTTTCACTCACAGCCTTAAATGTTTCTCCTCTGACTCAGCTGCTGCTGCTCCTAAGTTGCTTCAGTCATGTCCGACTCTGTGCGACCCCATAGTCGGCAGCCCACCAGGCTCCTCCGTCCACAGGATTCTCTAGGCAAGAATACTATTGTTGGTTGCCGTTTCCTTCTCCGCCTCTGACTCAAACGATTGCCCCAAAATGGGGGTTGGACCCCTGCTTCAGTTCCTCCACCATCCAGTCCTACTAAAGCTCCCTGTTTTTCCGTCTAGTTCCTTCACCCTACTGAGTTTTGTGTGGTTCTATATATTCTTTTCCTCTGGTCAGGTACTCCTTTCTGCTCTTAGCTGGAGTTCTGCATGCACTTCTGTGTCTGAAGATGTATTCCTGATGTATCCATGGAGAGAGTTGTACTCCACGTCCACCTACTCCTCTGACATCTTGTTCTCTGAATGTTGAGTTTTAAGCCAGCTTTTTCATTCTCCTCTTTTCATTGTTGTCAAAAGGCTCTTTAGTTCCTCTTCAATTTCTGCCATTAGAGTGGTATCATATCTGTATATCTGAGGTTGTTGATATTTCTCCCAGCAATCTTCATTCCAGCTTATGCTTCATCCAGCCCAGAATTTTACATGATGTACTCTGCATATAAGTTAAATAAACAGGGTGATGGTATACAGCCTTGTCTTACTCCTTTCCCAATTTGGAACCAGGCAGTTGTACCATGTCCAGTTCTAACTGTTGCTTCTTGACCTGCATACAGGTTTCTCAGGAGACAGGTAAGGTGGTCTGGTAAATTTTCCACAGTTTGTTGTGATCCACACAAAGGCTTTAGCATAGTCAATGCAGCAGAAGTAGATGTTTTTCTGGAATTCCCTTGCTTTCCCCATGATGCAACAAATGTTGACAATTTGATTTCTGGTTCTTCTGCCTTTTCTAAAGCCAGCTTGTGCATTTTCAGTTTATGTACTGCTGAAGACTAACTTGAAGGATTTTGAGCATTACCTTACTAGCATGCAACTTGAGTGCAGCTGTATGGTAATTTGAACATTCTTTGGCATTGCCCTTTTTTAGAATTGGAATGAAAACTGACCTTTTCCTGTGGCCACAGCTGAGTTTTCCAGATTTGCTGACATATTGAATGCAGCAGTTTAACAGCATCATCTTTTAGGATTTTAAACAGCTCAGCTGGTATTCCATCACCTGCACTAGCTTTGTTTGTAGTAATGTTTCCTAAGGCCCAGTTGACTTAACACTCTAGGATATCTGGCTCTAGGGGAGTGACCACACCATTGTGATTATTCAGGTCACAATGTGATTATATACCTTTTGTGTATAGTTCTTCTGCCTGTTCCTGCCACCTCTTCTTAATCTCTTCTGTTTCAGTTAGGTCCTTGCTGTTTCTGTCATTTATTGTGCCTCTCTTTACACAAAATGTTCCTTTGGTATCTCCAGTTTTCTTAAAGTGATCTCTAGTCTTTCCCATTCTATTGTTTTCCTTTACTTCTTTGCACTGTTCATTGAAGGAGGCCTTATCTCTCCTTGCTATTGTTTGGAACTGTGCATTCAGTTGGTTATATCTTTCCTTTTCTCCCCTGCTTTTCGCTTCTCTTCTTTCCTCAGCTATTGAGGAGTAAAGCTTCCTCAGACAACCATTTTACCTTCTTGCCTTGCTTTTTTTGCAGATGGTTTTGGTCACTACTTCCAGTACAATGATTCGAACCTCCATCCATAGTTCTTCAGACATTCTGTCTACCAGATCTAATCCCTTGAATCTAGTTGTCACTTCCACTGTATAATCATAAGGGATTTGATTTTAGGTCATACCTGAATGGTCTAGTGATTTTCCGTACTTTCTTCAATTTAAGCCTGAATTTTGCAATAAGGAACTGATGATCTGAGCCACAGTCAGCTCCAGGTCTTGTTTTTGCTGGCTGTATAGAGCTTCTCCATCTTTCGCTGCAAAGAACAGATTGATGAATATGATTTTGGTATTGACCATTTGTTGATGTCCATGTGTAGAGTTGTCTCTTATGTTGTTGGAAAAGGGTATTTGCTATGACCAGTGTGTTATCTTGGCAAAACTCTGTTAGCCTTTGCCCTGTTTCATTTTGTACTCCAAGACCAGACTTGCCTTTACTCCAGGTATCTCTTGATTTCCTGTTTTTGCATTCCAGTCACCTGTGATAAAAAGGACACCTTGTTTTGGGGGTGTTAGTTCTACAAGGTGTGGTAGATCTTCATAGAACCAGTCAGCTTCACCTTCTTTGGCATCAGTGTTGGGGAATGAACTTGGATTATGTAATATTGAATGGTTTGCCTTGGAAACCGACCAAGATCATTCTGTCTTTTTTGAGATTGCACTCGAGTACTGTATTTCAGACTCTTTTATTGACTATGAAGACTACTGTCTCATTTTCTGTCTCTATAGGTTTGCCTGTTTTGAACATTGCATTTAAGTAGAATCATTCAATACATGATCTTTTGTGACTGGTGTGTTTCACTTAGTGTAATATTTTCAAGGTTTATCCATGTCATAGCATGTTTCATTTCCTCATTTCTTTTTATTTCTGAATAATAATCCATTGTATGGTTATAACACATTTATCTGTTTCATCCACTTGATGGATGTTTGGGTTGTTTCCACTCTTTGGCTATTATGGATAATGCTGTTGTGAATATTTGTGTGTAAGTTTTAGTATACACATATATTTTCAGTTCCCTTGAGGGTGTACCGAGCAGTGGAATTGCTGGGTATACCATTTTACATTCCTACCAGCAGTATATGAAGGTTCCTGGTTTTCTACATCTTCAACAATGCTTTACTTATTTTCTCTTTTTGATTATAGTCATCCTCGTGGGTATGAAGTGGTTTCTCATAGTAGTTTTGAATTGAGTTTCCCAACAGTGTTTCTATTGGACTAAAATAATAAGATAGAGAAAGGACAGTTTACAGGCTGACATAGAATATGTTAATCATAAGAGAGTAGAAATGAATTGGCATATGCAAGTAAGTATTTTAATCATTTTCTAAGACTTTGCATTATCTTTATGATTCTTATTTATCAATTGACAATGAAGACATTTTATTTTGTACCTTAAACTGAAAATAGTTTTGAGGTTCCAAAATGCTTTTCACAAATTCCCTGAATATTTTTGTTACAGTTTTTCTTTCCCTTTAAAATATAGTCTTCATCCCTTTTGGCTCCTAAAAGACATAGTTGAGAACATTTACTGATTTTGAACAAGTTCAGTTAAACAATCCAAGGACCATCTTGTACTAGTCACTCTTTTTACTGTGTTTACATGGGGGCTGCCTTCACAAATCCTCCAATCTTGTGGGGGAGACAGATACACATTTATTTATATATAAGGAAGAATGTGACAAGTGTAGCAGTTGGTGGGTATAAATACAGTGTGTTACTATCAGAGTTATTAACTAGAAATTAATTCCAGTTTTTAGCAGAGGCAGTAACTTGTAGACTAGGTAGAATTTTGGCTGGTAGAAAGCAGAATAGAAGAGAATTTTAGGTTGAAGGAACTATGTAAGCAAAGTCCTAGAAACACTAAGGTGTTTGGAATGAGAAGTAGTCTGTGTGATTATAGTTTCTGCTGTATTGGAACAAGACGGCTCATGGGGGATCCAGCTGAAAATAGCCTGGATGCATATGACATGTAAAGGACTCTGAATTTTGTCCTGTAATCAGTGGGATACTTTAGAGATAGATGGGGAGGCAAGGGAGGCATTTGTAATGAGAAGGGTGAGAACTGACTTATCAACTAAAATTCACTGAAAAATAGGGGTTTATTATTTCACATGAAAGAAATCTAGAAGTTAAAGAGTTGGTTAAAAGAAACCCAGTTATATCAGGGCTCTAGGATGGCATTGCTGCATATTTCTTGTTTTAATCTTTATGGTCACAAGATGGCTCTCATTCAGTCACAAACAGGAGGTTAAAAGGGTAGGCTGTCTTGTTGTTAGAGAAGAAAACTTTGACTAGGCACTCCTAGCTTGACTGACCAAGATTGGATCTCATGACAGTGACTTAGCTGCAAAAGAAGCTGGGAAATGGGGAATCTGATTTTTTCCATCTTTATAGTGGTACTCTTGCCTGGAAAATCCCATGGATGGAAGAGCCTGGCAGGCTACAGCTCATGGGGTTGCTAGAGTTGGATATGACTGAGCAACTTCACTTTCACTTTTCACTTTCATACATTGGAGAAGGAAATGGCAACCCACTCCAGTGTTCTTGCCTGGAGAATCCCAGGGACGGGGGAGCCTGGTGGGCTGCCATCTACGGGGTCACACAGAGTTGGACACGACTGAAGCGACCTAGCAGTAGCAGCAGCAGTGGGAGGTGAGCTCTGCTGATGAAAAGAACAGGTGAGAGTAGGAGTTCTCAGAGGCTAGAAATTAGTAGTGTTAGGAGATGCTAATACCCTCTAGTTAGTAGTAAAAAGGCAAAAGGACAGATTTAAAAGAAAAGTTAGAAGTAAAGGAGAAATTAAGATTGGCTCCTGGTTTGGTGATGAGTGAAGAGATGATAATGCTATTTACCAAAGTGTAAAATCTAAAATCTAAGATCTAAAATTAAGTTGGGTCCTTAACCTGTTAATACCACTTACAAGGTGATACCGTCCTAGGCCTAGGACCCTATTATTGTACCTTCTAATCACCAAGCTAATGGAACTTGGAGGAGACTGTTGGAGGTAGTTCAGTCTTTTTTTTTTTAATTGGTTTGATTTCTGTCATACATCAACGTGAATTAGCCACAGGTATACATATGTCCGCTTCTCATTTTTAAGGACTACTTCTTGGACCAGTGTCAGCTCGCTGCATAAGAATCACCTGGGGAGCTTGTTAAATAAATCAGAATCTTTGGGAATTTGATTATTTTTAGATCTTCGATTTGACCATCAATTTTGTTAACAAGCTCCCCAGGTAATTCTGATGCACAGCTTGGTTTAGGTATATTTGGTAGGAAAAATGTGGTCTTTGGTTTTAGGCAAACCTGAATTTAAATCCCAATTCTTCACTTACTAACTGTGTGAACTTGGCCAAAGCACTTCGCTCACAGAGCTCAGGTCCCTCATCTGTGAAATGTGTAATAACAACAACATCACCAATAATAATAATAATAGCTACTTTACATAGCTTTTTGAAATACACAGTATTTATGTAGTGTGTCTAGCTTAATGACTGCCATATTGTAAGGATTCAGTAACTGGTTATTTTCATGTACCTTAATAAGTACTGGGTGTTTAATTTAGCAAAGAAACACATTTCTGTAAAGCTACAACAAAAAGAAAATAAAAAGCCAAATATAATAAATTGCTTTTCTTGTTACTTGGTATCCACTGTAATCAATAATTGATTTTTTTGGCCCAGCCAAATATATTCTAAGCTTGAGCATATAAGCTCTGTTTATTTTCCTAACTGCATTTTTGGCTGTGTCTGTTCTGTATAATCTATATAAATATATAGCCTAAAAATCAGTCAGTATACAGAATTACTAATCCCATTTCTGTGAAATACATTATTTAATATTCAGTAGAGGCTATTTTTCATAGTAATCTCATATGAAACCTTAAACTAGGCAGGATTCTTGCTCTTATAAAACAAAAACCAGACAATTCTGATAAAAGTAGTAAGTGCATATTTAGGATCAGTTTGTTATTCTTGGGGCTTATGTAGTTGCCTGGGTTAATAATTGGAATGTTATTGTGATGACTGTCTCGTGATAAATAACTACTCATTGAGAGTGAATGCTCGTTGTTCCTGTTTCAGTGCGTAAGGAGGTCTTGGTGGAAGGGAGAAGATGCTTACATTGGCTATTTACTTTGTGCTAGGGAATTTGACTTAATTTGTCTTATAGGAAAGAGGCAGCCTGCTTTAGTGGGTTGTTCTTGTGGACTCTGAAGGCATGCTGTCTGGGTTCTTTTCTCAGCTCCTGCACTTACAGATATGACTTTAGGTAAATTACTAATCTTTGTGTGCCTTGACATTATACTGTACACCTACCTCATGAAGTTGTTGTGAGGATTACATAAGCTAACATACCTAGAGTACTTGTGAAGTGCCTGGCTTATAGTTATATATAACTGTTGGCTATTATTGGTTTCACAAATTTCACAAATTTACGCTGTTCTGTGTAAAAATCCTGTAAGGTATGTATCTTCTTAATCTTTTTTTATAGGTAAGAAAACTGACATTTGATGAGGTTAGTAACTTAGCCACAGTGCCGTCTATTTGGTGATGCAAATCCTAGATAGCTTCTTTCTGCGTTCTACTATGCCTTTAATAATTTAGTTATTTTTAAAAAATTATAAAAATAATTAGTTATGTGATTCATATGGTAATAAGTAATATTGATTTCATTTATCAAAAAATATTTTTGCTAATTGGCAATAGAATGGATTAACTATTTTTGAACTTTGAGTAAGCTGTTAATATTTTGAAAAACATTTTTTATTGATCCTCCCTTAAAAATATTGCATCAAGGGATGTGGAGAAAAGGTAACCCTTGCACTTTGTTGGTGGGAATGTAAATTGGTGCAGCCACTATGGAAAACAGTATGGAGTTTCCTCAAAAAACTAAAAATAAAGTTGTCATATGATCCAGCAATTCTACTGCTGGATATATATTTGAAGAAAACAAAAACAATAATTTGGAAAAAAAACACGTGCACCCCAGTGTTCATAGTAACATTATTTACAAAAGCCAAGATATGGAAGCAACGTAAGTATCCATTAATAGATTAATAGGTAGTTGAACATACATTTACAACGGAATACTACTCAGCCACAAAAAATAATGAAATTTTGCCATTTGCAACAACATGGATGAATGTGGAGGGTGTTACGCTTAGTGAAATAAGTCATTCAGAGGAAGAAAATACTGTATATTATCCTTTATATGTAGAACCTAAAAAATACAACAAGCTAGCAAATGTAACTAAAAAGAAACTGGCTCACAAATATAGAGAACAATTGTGGTTACCAATAGGGGAGAGTTAAGCGGGGAAAGCGATATAGGGGTAGGGAATTAAGTACAACTACTGTGTATGAGTACATCATGAGGAACGCTGGGCTGGAAGAAGCACAAGCTGGAATCAAGATTACTGGGAGAAATATCAATAATCTCAGATATGCAGAAGACACCACCCTTATGGCAGAAAGTGAAGAGGAACTAAAAAGCCTCTTGATGAAAGTGAAAGTGGAGAGTGAAAAAGTTGGCTTAAAGCTCAACATTCAGAAAACGAAGATCATGGCATCCGGTCCCATCACTTCATGGGAAATAGATGGGGAAACAGTGGAAACAGTGTCAGACTTTATTTTTTTGGGCTCCAAAATCACTGCAGATGGTGACTGCAGCCATGAAATTAAAAGACACTTACTCCTTGGAAGGAAAGTTATGACCAACCTAGATAGCATATTCAAAAGCAGAGACATTACTTTGCCAACAAAGGTCCGTCTAGTCAAGGCTATGGTTTTTCCTGTGGTCATGTATGGATGTGAGAGTTGGACTGTGAAGAAGGCTGAGCACCGAAGAATTGATGCTTTTGAACTGTGGTGTTGAGAAGAGGTTCCAAATAGGAATAAGACTCTTGAGAATCCCTTGGACTGCAAGGAGATCCACCAGTCCATTCTGAAGGAGATCAGCCCTGGGATTTCTTTGGAAGGAATGATGCTAAAGCTGAAACTCCAGTACTTTGGCCACCTTATGTGAAGAGTTGACTCATTGGAAGAGACTCTGATGCTGGGAGGGATTGGTGGCAGGAGGAG
>NW_011494814.1:2213094-2226968 GCF_000754665.1 Bison bison bison | reverse complement strand
TGGCCACCTTATGTGAAGAGTTGACTCATTGGAAGAGACTCTGATGCTGGGAGGGATTGGTGGCAGGAGGAGAAGGGGACGACAGAGGATGAGATGGCTGGATGGCATCACTGACTCGATGGACATGAGTCTGAGTGAACTCTGGGAGTTTGTGATGGACAGGGAGGCCTGGCGTGCTGCGATTCATGGGGTCGCAAGGAGTCGGACACGACTGAGCGACTGAACTGAACTGAACTATGTATGAAATAAATACGCTACAAGAATATATTGTGTAGCACAGGGAATATAGCCAGCATTTTTTAATGGCAGTTAATTTTGAGTGAACTCCGGGAGTTGGTGATGGACAGGGAGGCCTGGTGTGCTGCAATTCATGGGGTCGCAAAGAGTCAGACACGACTGAGCGACTGAACTGAAGTGAATGAAGTATAATCTTAAAAAGTTGTGAATCACTGTTATAACCTGAAACTTACATAATATTATAAATCAATTATGCTTCAATAAAAAATTAAATATTGTATCAAGATGTATTGAGATATTTTAAAGTATAGTGTAATTGTAATAGGTATTTAATTGAAATTAATTATATAAATATAACTTACTTGGGTTTAGATAATGATATTTTTATAACATCATTTTATACTTGATGATCATAATATTTCAGTTCAGTTCAGTTGCTCAGTTGTGTCCAACTCTGTGCGACCGTAATAGTACCTTGAGGTTTTTGGACTTTATTTTTGTTTGTTTTGTAGTTATATAAATATTTGAATACAATACTGTTATTTACTTCATTTATAATATGGATGCATTTGTGATACATCTAAATCTAAATCCTGAATTATCTAACCCTAAATACATTTTATGGAATATATATACAGTTTTGCCTGCTAATAGATCGCCACTAATGTGTACGAATAATGTTGACTTGAGACATTTGTGTCTACCTCTCTGTATCTTTTATAAGAATAATTGTGTACTGAATAAGAAACTTAATTTAAAATATTAAAATGAAAGATAGGCTGTGTTTTTTGTTTTTAATTAATTCTGTAGCAGAGGGGGAAGTATGTTAAACTAGCCTCTAAAACCAGTTTTGCATTAGAAATGTTTCCTTACTTACTCTTCCTTCTTCTCTGTAAGCACACAGATACATTCACCACACTTACCAAACAATAAAATAAAAATATTGTTTTATAAGGTAATTTTCAGAAGGTAAAAAGCCCCAAACTGCTTTTTCCCTTTATAGTTTTAGGTAGAAAGCGTTGTACACAACTTGCTTTGATATTTCCCATTAGAAGCAATAGCGATTTTGCTTTGAATAGCTCTCAAGAAGCTATGTGTTTCCTCCTCAGCACTGTTTGGCCTACCTTATAAATTTCTTTTGGTAAAGTGCAGCGTGTTGCCAGAAATTCATTTTCTCTCTTTGGAATGGAATGGAAGTTGCTGAATTTGCTTATGGGTTAGAAAGAGAACAGTTACCTAAATTTTACATTCAATATATTTTCCCTTAGTTTCGTTTAGTTTATAACATATTGGTGGCAAAACTGTTCCACATCCTTTGAATTTCACGATCTGATTCTGTACAATAAGAAGTTGTCCAGATCTTTATCACAGAACAGTCTTGTCTTTTTTTTCTTAATTATTCTCCCCTTCCTCCCTACCTTGGCTCTCACCGATTCCTTTTTTCTCTCATTTTTATTCTTCTCAGTGGTTTGTTTCCCTCATCTCATCTCTTTGAGGAATAAGGAGGGCTCTAAATCCTCGGTAGGGCAGTGTTGAAACAATTGGTGAAAGGAGAGCAGAGGACACATGAAGACGTGGGTTTTAAAACCATGCTTGGCTCCTGTGATTTTGAATCTGGAGGGTGGATCAGGTGCTGTGTTTACATCTGATTCCTGCATTGCTGCATTGCTTTTCTTTGCAAGAGCTGCTATCAGAATTGTAAATGCTCTTCCCTGCATTGCAGTTTAGTTAAGGACATTTTGAAGGAATTGATGTTGGTTTTCAGTGCTTTTGCTGCAGTACCTTATCTGATTTGGGAAAGAAGGTTCTTACTTGGTTAGGTTTGTAGTTCTGTAGGCTTAGATTCTGTCAAAAAAAGGGGCTGGTTGATGTCGCAGAGAAGATGACCATTATTTTTAGAGGTTAGTATCTAGAAGTATCTTTTTCTGCATCTGTATTACCATGGTGATAGAAGGCATCCTAATTTTTCTCTGATTTTGAAGACTCTGCTAAGAGCATCAATACTTTTTTTCTTTAATTATAAAGACCAAAGATGCAAGGTTTTTCTTAATCTTAGTGGTTTTATTCCTAATTTACTTTCTCTGATACTTGCTAGATGAAAAGGTGGAACTTAACGCAATTCCTTTTGTTAAAGATGATGTTGCCTGTCTCCATGGTATGTGTGTGTGTTCTGGAAAGGAACTCATACACACACACACACACTTCTGTGTTTTTTATGTTAAAAAAAAAAAAGCCTTTTTCTGCTTAAAACCCTGGATTGAACCTAATCTTGATAGTGAACAGGTATAAAAATTGCCTTCTTTTTAATGAGCCCTTTCACACTATATTGTGGGTCTAGTTTTTAAAAATTTAGATAGTGTGCTTTTTTTTTTTAAAGATAGTATACTCTTATTTTATATATATATATGTGTGTGTGTGTGTGTGTGTGTGTGTGTGTGTGTATTTTACAGCAGCCCACTATAACCAGTCTTTGCACTAGATTTTCTTCTATGAAGTCCCATTTTTCTGGATTTGAGATCAGTAGGAAAATGCAGATAACATTGGATTTTCTTGGGGAAAAGTGGTGGTTAAGAATAGACTGCAAGGAAATGTATGACCCCTCGCCCCTTTTTTTTAATACTAGATATTTTAAACTTTACCTACATTAATTAATTTTGAATTTTCTAACTTAAACTGTTAGTGTAGAGGTGTTAGGAGAGGGAATTTCATGAACTCATATAGAGTGTTAGATCTTAAGAGAGACCATAGGGATCATATAGTAACCAATCTTGATACTCTGTAGAGGAACACTGGAGGTTTATTCATTCATTCATCCACCCATTCACTCAATGAATATTTATTTTACTATTGCTATTTTAGGTGCTGGGGATATCCTTAGCATTATGGAGTTCACAATTAATAGATATTAGACATCATAAGTAAGTAAATAGCATATTGGAAAGTGATAAAAGTAGTCTAGGATAAGGCGGAGAGAAAAGTACTTGTGTGGGGGTGGGTTTGGTTTGCACTTCAAAATAGGGCAGGTCCCAATGAAAACATGATATTTGAGCAGAAACTTGAAGATGAGAGTGTAGCCTATGTGACTATCTGTGGGAAGATTGTGTCAGACAAAAGGGATAGCCAATTCAAAGGCTAATACATGGGGCCATGTCTAGCTTACTGTTCACTGAATAGTAAAAACATCACTTTGGCTTCTGGAGTAAAAGTGGACTGAAGTTAACAGGTAAGGAAAGTTGACAGGATTGGAAGGCAAGGATATGAGAAACTGGATAGATTCTGTGGGGTCTGGTGAGTCGTAGGGACTTTGGCTTTTCATGAATGAAATGTAGGAAGGGGTGTCAGTGAAGGTTTTGAGTAGACAGCATCTGACTTATGTTTCAACTCTGAATCATTCTGACTGCCCTATTGAGAAGAGATGCTGGGGTAGGGTTACTGGATTTAGAAAATAAAAATATGCTCACTAAATTAAATTTGAATTTTAGATAAACAGTAGTTTTTTTATCTACATTTGCCCCAAGCCTTGTGACTGTTTACCCATGTGGCAGAACGTAAACTCCTATTTATAGTTAAAAAAAGAAAAAGAACGCTCTTCATTGTTACTGTCGTTTACTGTCGATGACTGTTACCCTGATCCTGCTGATCCCAAGGCATGGGCCCTTAGAGCAAATTTTCATCTTTGCCTTTCCATACTATCCAAATTACTGTTTTTCACATTTTGGTCATCTTATCCCCGAGAGTGTTACAAATGCAGTTTGTTGGACTCCGCCCAGACCTACTGAATCACAGTTTCTTGAGATAGCACAGAGTAAATCCATGACTGCCTACTGTTCTAGATTCTATTTACAGTAGTGAATAAAACATACAAAATTCTTTGCCCGAATGAAATTGGTATTCTAGTGGGTGAGACAAATAAGATAAATAAGTAAATATATAGTAAGTTAAATATTTATATAGGTGCTAAGAAGAAAGAAAAAGCACGACGAGGAAAGGACATATGTTATGTAATGATGAGGGAGTTGTAGTTTTAAACAGCTTATGCCCAGTGAAGACCTCACCATATAGTGATGTTTGAATCGAGACTTGAAGAAAGTGACAGAACAAGGTAGATCCCTGGAGGTATGCATTCTTCACTGAAGAAATAACAACTACAAAAGTCCTACTGCTGCTACTGCTGCTAAGTCGCTTCAGTCATGTCCGACTCTGTGCAGCCCCTTAGACGGCAGCCCACCAGGCTTCCCCGCCCCTGGGCTTCTCCAGGCAAGAACACTGGAGTGGGTTGCCATTTTCTTCAGGCAGGTGCAAATCTGGTGTGTTAAATACACTGCCGGGGGCTGTGTGTCTGGAGTGAAGTGAAAGGGGAAAAATAGTAGGGGAAGAGATGAGAGGAAAAAATAAGAAAGAGGAGTGGTTAGTGAGTGTTAGTAATTAGGCTTTATGGTATGTTGGAAAGAGACTTGGAAGCTAGACCCAGCTACGACATTATCTCTGGACCAGTTTCTTCTTTGCTAAAAAGCAGTCAGAAGATTAAGATGATCTCTTTTGGTGTTGTTTTTGTTTGTTTGTTTTGTTTTTAATCCTAAATAATCTTTAATTTGATACTCTTCCATTTCTAGCTTGTTTACAAACAGTTTATCATTTGAGATTCTTTTGTCCTTTCCATGAGCTCATCTCTACCCTCTGTCTAGCCATGTGAACTTTTTCCTTTATGTTGCCCTTGTTCCTCTTTCTTTCTTGATTGAACTTGAAGATTTAGACAGTCCTTTGATAAATATAGTAGGAAATTGTTCTCTTATCACTTTGTCCAACCATTACTACTTCTGACATTCAAAGTTATTTAATGTTAGCTAAGAATTAAAGGCGTGCTGCGATTCATGGGGTCGCAAAGAGTTGGACATGACTGAGTGACTGAACTGAACTGAACTGAAAGAATTAGGAACCTCTTCATGGATCACAGCCTTGTTGTGGGGAAGGGACTTGCGTAACTCAGTGAAGCTATGAGTAATGCCATGCAGGGCTACCAAAGGCAGGCAGTCATGGTGGAGAGTTCTAATAAAACGTGGTCCACTGGAAGAGGGAATGGCAAACCACTCCAGTATTCTTGCCTGGAGAAGCTCATGAACAGTATAAAAAGGCAAAAAGCTATGACACTGAAAGATGAGCACGCCCCCCCGCCCAAGTCAGAAGTATCCAATATGCTACTGGGGAAGGGTGAAGGGCAATTACTTATAGCTCCAGAAAGAATGAAACAGCTTGGCCAAAGGGGAAATGACGCTTAGTTGTGGATGTGTCTGGTGGTGAATGTAAAATCTGATACTGTAAAGAAAGATATTGCATAAGAACCTGGAATATCAGGTCCATGAATCCAGGTAAGTTGGACTTGGTTGGTCAAGCAAGAGAAGGCAAGATTAAACATTGACGTCTTAAGGATCAGTGAACTAAAGTGGATAATAATGGGCGAATTTAATTCAGATGACCATTGTATCTACTTCTGTGGGCAAGAATTCCTTAGAAGAAATGAAGTAGCCCTCATAGTCAACAAAAGAGTCTGAAATGCAGCACTTGGGTGCAACCTCAAAAACAACAGCATGATCTCAGTTTGTTTCCAAGGCAAACCATTCAACATAACAGTAATCCATGTCTGTGCCCTAACCACTAATGTCAAAGAAGCTGAAGTTGACCATTTCTATGAAGACCACCAACACCTTCTAGAACTAACACTCAAAAAAGATGTCCTTTTCATCATAGGGTATTGCAGTACAAAAGTAGAAAGTCAAGAGATACCTGGAGTAACAGACAAGTTTGGCCTTGGAGTACAAAATGAAGCAGGGCAAAGGCTAACAGAGTTTTGCCAAGAGAATGCACTGATCATGGCAAACTCTTTTCCAGCAACACAAGAGACTACTCTACACATGGACATCAACAAATGGTCAATACTAAAATCAGATTGATTATGTTCTTTGCAGCCAAAGATGGAGAAGCTCTATACAGTCAGCAAAAGCAAGACCTAGAGCTGACTGTGGCTCAGATCATCAGTTCCTTATTGCACAATTCAGGCTTAAATTGAAGAAAGCAGGGAAAACCGTTAGACAATTCAGATATGATCTAAATCAAATCCCTTATGATTATACAGTGGAAATGACAACTAGATTCAAGGGATTAGATCTGGTAGACAGAGTGCCTGAATAACTGTGGATGGAAGTTCGAATCATTGTACAGGAGGCAGTGACCAAAACCCTCCCCCCAAAAAGAAAGGCAAGAAGGTGAAATTGTTGTCTGAGGAGGTTTTACTCCTCAATAGCTGGGGAAAGAAGAGAAGTGGAAGGCAGGGGAGAAAGGGAAAGGTTACATCCAACTGAATGCAGAGTTCCAGAGAATAGCAAGGAGAGATAAGAAGGCCTTCTTCAATGAACAGTGCAAAGAAGTAGAGGAAAACAATAGAATGGGAAAGACTAGAGATCTCTTCAAGAAAATTGGAACAAGGGAACATTTCGTGCAAGAATGGGCATGATAAAGTACAGAAACAGTAAGGAGCTAACAGAGGTAGAAGAGATTAAGAAGTGGCAAGAACATACAGAAGAACTGTATACAAAAGGTCTTAATGACCTGGATAACCATGATGGTGTAGTCACTAACCTAGAGCCAGATATCCCAGAATGTGAAGTCAAGTGGGCCTTAGGGAGCATTACTACAAATAAAGCCAGGTGATGGAATTCCAGCTGAGCTATTTAAAATCCTGAAAGTCGATGTTGTTAAACTGCTGCACTCAATACGCCAGCAAATCTGGAAAATTTAGCAGTGGCCACAGGACTGGAAAAGATCAGTTTTCATTCCAGTCCCAAGGAAGGGCAATGTCAAAGACTGTTCAAACTACCATACAATTGCACTCATTTCCCATGCTAGTAAGGTTATACTCAAAATCCTTCAAGCTCGGCTTTAGCAGTACAGGAACTGAAAAATTCCGGATGTATAATCTGGGTTTAGGAAAGGCATAAGAACCAGAGATCAAATTGTCAGCATTTGTTGGATCATAGAGAAAGCAAGGGAATTCCAGAAAAACATCTACCTCTGCTTCATTGACTATGCTAAAGCTTTTGACTGTGTGGATCACAACAAACTGTGGAAAATTCTTCAAGTGTGGGAATACCAGACCGCCTTACCTGTCTCCTGAGAAACCTGTATGCAGGACAAGAAACAGCAGTTAGAATTGGACATGGACCAATTGACTGGTTCCAGATTGGGAAAGGAGTACATCAAAGCTGTATATTGTCACTGTATATTATTTAACTTCTATGCGGAATATTTCGTATGAAGTGCTGGGCTGGATGAATCACAGGCTGGAATCAAGATTGCTGGAGAAATGTCAGCAACCTCAGGTATGCAGATATGATACCACTCTAATGGCAGAAAGGAAAGAGGAACTAAAGAGCCTTTTGATGAGGGTGAAAGAGAAGAGTGAAAAAGCTTTTGAAACTCAACATGAAAAATCCTAAGATCATGGCATCCATCGCTTCATGGCTTATAGATGGGAAAAAGTAGAAGCAGTGACAGATTTTGTTTTCTTCGGCTCCAACATCCCTGCAGTTGGGGACTGCAGCCATGAAATTAAAAGACACTTGCTCCTTGGAAGGAATGCTACGACAAACCTAGACAGCATATTAAAAAGCAGAGACATCACTTTACCAGCAAAGGTCCGTTTAGTCAAATCTGTGGTTTTTCCAGTAGTCATATATGGATGTGAGAGTTGAACCATAAAGAAGGCTGAGTGCCGAAGAATTGAAACTTTCAAATTGTGGTGCTGGAGAAGACTCTTGAGAATCCCTTAGACTGCAAGGAGATGACACCAGTCAATCCTAATGGAAAACAATTCTGAATATTCATTTGAAGGACTGCTGCTGAAGCTGAAGCTCCAGTATGTTGACTACCTAATGTGAAGAGCCAACTCATTAGAAGAGGCCCTGATGCTGGGAAGGATTGAAGGCAGAAAGAGAAGAGGGCGGCAGAGGATGAGATGACTAGATAGCATCACTGACTCAATGGACATGAATTTGAGCAGACTGTAGGAAATGGTAGAGGTCAGAGGAGCCTGGCATGCTGAAGTCTGTGGGGTCGCAAAGAGTTGGACATGACAGTGACTGAACAACAACAAGAACAAGATAAGAAGCATTTTTCTCTACTAAGAGACTTAAATTCTTTGAATGACAGCTTGACTTAAAGCTTAACAGAGAGAGGAAAAAGAGGCTTGACTAAGCTTCAAATTGAATAAATCCCCAATTCCAGTCCAAGGTTAAATGTAATATAATGTATTAATCATGGGATTCTTAACTGGATATCTCTGTGGAAAGGACACTTTTGAGTAGGTCTTACTCTTAAATGACTGTTTACTTACAAATAATCGGGTAGACCACTCTAAGATGTTGTTTTGATGGGTTCTATTAGCAGATGTCATGGATAAAAAGATCATCATGAAGCTTTGCAATCTTCTTTAGTAATAATTCTGTTGGAAGAACAAAGCACTATCAAATTTATTGCTGGAGGCTTTGAAATCCAACACACAGAAAAAACAGGACTTGTAGGCGCTCAAATTGCAGCTTTCATGCAACGGTAATGAAACATTATAATCACTCTGAATAATTCTGCCGCCTTGTCTAGCTCTCACAGGGTATTGTGAATTATAAAGAAACAAATCCAAAAATCTAAGTAGTATCTTGGGGTTTGATGTGTTATGTTTTTGTTGTCTGCTAGAGTGTGAGTACTGCAGGAGAGTCACAGAAGGGGTATAATACTAGGTACCAACGTATTAGGTTAAGTTTATCATGGCAGTTCTACTTTACAATAGTTGTTGTTTAGCCACTAAGTCGTGTTCAATTCTTTTGTGACCCCATGGGCTGTCATCCATCAGGCTCCTCTGTCCATTAGGTTTCCCAGGCAAGAATGCTGGAGTGAGTTGCCATTTCCTTCTCCAGGGGATCTTCCTGAACTAGGGAGTGAGCTCACGTCTCCTGCTTGGCAGGCAGGTTCTTTACCACTGAACCACCTGGAAAGCCCACCTTACAACAGTGCATTTACAGGTTTTTTTTTTTTTTTTTTGCTAATAATCATTTTCTTTGTTGTGTATTTGATGAGGCTTTTGTAGTGATTATTCTTTTGGGCCTGGCTGTAATGAAAGAAATCTTAATTGGACCTTTCTTGACTAAATATAATTATTTTAGAAGGAGTGAGGTGGAAAGGCATTATAAAACTTAGTTGAACAATCAGTTGCATATATTTATTTGTAACCTTTACCTTGCTCATTTATTTTCCTACAGTGTGAAACTGTTGAAAGTTTAAATTGAAACTGTTCGTACACTTAAAATAGGAGCCTATTGAAAAATAATGGTGTAAATTTTGAAAAACAAAGTTTATTTTGCATCTTTTGAACATTATTGAATTCTAGACTTGAAGATATGTTTCAGCTGATTTTTGTAGCTATGGTAATTTTATCAGGTTGGTAGCTGTGCCACAATCAAAGTACAATATACTTTAATTAATACAGGCTTTGGAGTTTCTATTTAATGGGCACTAATTTATTTGCATTTTATAAAATCAAAACAAGACATACTAAGTTCCAGTGAAACAGCCTAATACATGTGCTCCTTATTATTTTTAAAAACTATCCAATTAAAGATGAGGAAGTAAATCTTTACTGAGGTAGCTCCTCTGACACCATAAGAGATGACTGTGTCCTGCCTGCTCTTGGCTTCACCAAAATTAGGTTGTTGGGCAGCTGAATAACTTTGTCATGAAAAAGTTTATTTTTAAAATCACTGTTGGCAAACTATGACCTGTGGACTAAATCCTGTCTGTTTTTGTAAATGAAGTTTTATAGTACACAGCCATGCTCATTTGTGTTCACATGTTGTCTATAGTTGCTTTGCTGCTACAGTGGCAATGATCAGTACTGTCAGATCAAATGATTCACAAGGCTTAAAATATTTTCTGTTATTTGGCCCTGTCGGGAGAATCTTGCTGACTCCTGTTTTTTAATCTAAGTCTTCTGTAGATAGGTTGTGTTCAAGTTACGGTGGAGTTTTATGTGGTTGGTATTTTTGTGTTTAATTTTCTATTCTGTTTCATTCTAAGGAAGAGTAGTGAAAAAAAATCATTTGGAGTGTTAGTTTCTAGCTTCCTCATCAAAAGTAGGTATAAAACCACTTCACACGGTTGCTATGAGGAGTCAAGGAGAACTGTAAATAAAATCCTTAAAGTGCCTGGCACCCAGCAGGAATTTAGGTGGTAGGGAGATACAATCAGGGAAAGTCTAGGTGTTTCTTTGGGTGATTTAGGATGGCATGTTTTTAGAGATTCTGATTTGTCCACAGAGCTGGCTGTGGAAGCCTAGTTTATACAGGTTCTTAATACAACACTGTTGATTAACTTTTCTCCATCCTTTCCTTCCTGCTTCCCTGTGCCCCTCTTTCTCTTTCCTCTCCTTCTACTAACCATTGTATATTGCAGGAAAAATGGGGTATGAGAGGATGGTCATGTACCAGGTCTTGACTGAGTACCTGGGATGGGCTGCCAAGTGAGGGTCCTTGGCCTTGTGCAGGAAAGAGTTCAAGAGCTAGCCATAGTAAAATGAAAGCAGGTTTATTTAGAGAGACCCACTCTTTTGAGGGGCTTCTCTGGTGGCTCAGATGGCAAAGAATCTGCCTGCAATGCAGGAGATCCAGGTTCGATCCCTGGGTTGGGAAGATCCCCTGGAGAAGGGAATGGCTACCTACTCCCATGGAGAATCCCATGGACAGAGGAGCCTGGTGGGCTACTGTCCATGGGATCTCAAAGAGTCTGACATGACTTATCTACTAATACACACACATACACACACTCACACTCTCTTTAGAAGGTAAGAGGTGACCCCAGGGCATGGAGTCTTTTTGAAAAGTGAGAGCAGAGCTTGGCTGTGGCAGGGGGTTAGTGGTTTGCATAATTTAGTTTTTATGGGCTTCTATGGTGGCTCAGTGGTAGAGAATCCGTCTGCCAATGCAGGAGACAGGGGTTTGATCCCTGGCTCAGGAAGGTCCCCTGGAGAAGGAAATGGCAACCCACTCCAGTATTCTTGCATGGAAAATCCCACTGACAGAGGAGCCTCATGGGCTGTAGTCCCTGTGGTTGCAAGGAGTTGGAGAGAATTTAGCAACTAAACAACAAAGAAGGAGTAGCAGGAATAGTCTAACCATCTTAGAGAAGGAGTGGGGATTTTCAGGAGATGGGGCACCACCCTCTTTGGGGCCTTTTATAATTGGCTTCCAAACTGTCATGGCACCTGTGGGTGTATATTTAGCATATGAAAATGTATTACAGCGAGCATATAGTGTGGCTGAAGGTCTACTGGAAGCTGAATCTTCCCCCATCTTGAGCCTAGTAGGTTCTAACCCGTTTTGGTCTTGTCCTCTTGTTTTTCATGGTTGTGTCATTCTTTTAACGGTTATGTCCTGCCCTCTTCCTTCCTGTCTCAATACCTTGGCTTCTCTGTTTCCTTTTTGATACATGTAAGCATTAGTACTAAATTTAGTACTAAATTTAAATTAGTACTAAATTTAGTCAGTCAGTAGAGACTTGTAGAGGATTTTCTATTATTCTTCTTAGTTCCATCATCTTGGAAGCAGAGGAAATTAACTTCTTGTGATCTCCCTCCCTATCCTCTTTATTCTTATGTGATAATGTGTACCAGCAGCTATCTAGGTGTGTGTGTGTGTGTGTGTGTGTATATATATATATATATATATATGCAAAATCCACTCCTACCACAGCAAATTTGAGAGCAGGTTTTCAGTTTTGTTTTAACCCATGATGCCAAGGGCTCACTTGTAGACAAGCATAGTTTTCTTCTAGAAGACAGGACAGATAGATGATAAATAGATTCTCCCTAACATTTTGAAGGAAACTTAACGATCTAGTGATGATAAAATTGAGCTTGCAATCTTCTATTGCAAGCACCCACTTCATTGTTTTCTTGTTTCTTGAAAACATAAACTTAGAAAACTTAAGTTATTTTACTTGACAGGTATTTTTAGAAGATTAATTTGAAGCCTGGGACCTAACCCTTTCAAGTTACTTTAAAACCAATCTTAATATAAATGAGAGCAAGGACAAAGAATCTTAGAATGTTTTTTGTTTTAATTGCCATTATTATTATTTTATGGTAGCATTTAGTTTTGTAGGTGTCATGGAAAAGATATGGAAAAGAGGTGATAGTTATAATATTAGCAGACCCATAGATAATAGTTAACAGTTACCTAGATTTGTTAGGTTTGAAAATCTTTTTATCCATAGTGAATTTACTCCTATTTTCAATTTAACTGGATTCTTTTGTTTGTGGTTTAAAAAGGAGTTAAATTGGTCAGAATTTCTCATTGAATGTTCTACCTTTTTAAAGCTACTGACTGACCTGAATTTAGTACCAGTGCTTCAGTTCAGTTCAGTCACTCAGTCGTGTCCAACTCTTTGCCACCCCATGAATCGCAGCGTGCCAGGCCTCCCTGTCCATCACCAACTCCTGGAGTTCACTCAGACTCATGTCCGTCGAGTCGGTGATGCCATCCAGCCAGTGCTGACATACATCAAAAAGGTAACAGAGGAGAGAAAGGTATGAAGACCAGTAGGAAGAGAGGAAAGTGAGAGAGGGACAGAGGGAAGGAGGGAGGAGAGGGAAGGACGGAAGAAGGTTAACCAGAAATGTTACATTTGCCTCATGACCCAGCAATCCCACTGCTGGGCATACACACTGAGGAAACCAGAAGGGAAAGAGACACATGTACCCCAATGTTCATCGCAGCACTGTTTATAATAGCCAGGACATGGAAGCAACCTAGATGTCCATCAGCAGATGAATGGATAAGAAAGCTATGGTACATATACACAATGGAGTATTACTCAGCCATGAAAAAGAATACATTTGAATCAGTTCTAATGAGGTGGATGAAACTGGAGCCTATTATACAGAGTGAAGTAAGCCAGAAGGAAAAACACCAATACAGTATACTAACTCATATATGTGGAATTTAGAAAGATGGTAACAATAACCCTGTGTACGGGACAGCAAAAGAGACACTGATGTATTGAACAGTCTTATGGACTCTGTGGGAGAGGGAGAGGGTGGGAAGATTTGGGAGAATGGCATTGAAACATGTAAAATATCATGTATGAAACGAGATGCCAGTCCAGGTTCGATGCACGATACTGGATGCTTGGGGCTAGTGCACTGGGACGACCCAGAGGGATGGTATGGGGAGGCAGGAGGGAGGAGGGTTCAGGATGGGGAACACATGTATACCTGTGGTGGATTCATTTTGATATTTGGCAAAACTAATACAATTATGTAAAGTTTAAAAATAAAATAAAATTAAAAAAAAAAGAACCTGGATAAACTAGGCTTCCACAGCCAGCTCTGTGGAGAAATCAGAATCTCTAAACACATGCCATCCTAAATCACCCAAAGAAACATCTAGACTTTTCCTGATTATATCTCTGTACCACTTGAATTCCTTCTGGGCCCTGGCACTCTGCTAAGGATTTTATTTACAGTTTTCACTGACTCCTCATAGTAACCGTATAAGGTGGTCTTCGGAGAAGGCAATGGCACCCCACTCCAGTACCTG
>NW_011494814.1:2210487-2212994 GCF_000754665.1 Bison bison bison | reverse complement strand
GGAGGAGCCTGGTAGGCTGCAGTCCACGGGGTCGCTAAGAGTCAGACACGACTGAGCAACTTCACTTTCACTTTTCACTTTCCTGCATTGGAGAAGGAAATGGCAACCCACTCCAGTGTTCTTGCCTGGAGAATCCCAGGGACAGGGGAGCCTGGTGGGCTGCCATCTATGGGGTCGCACAGAGTCGGACACAACTGAAGTGACTTAGCAGCAGCAGCAGCAGCAAGGTGGTCTTATACCTACTTTTGATGAGAAAGCTAGAAACTAACATTCAAAATGATTTTTTAAGTATTAAACCCAGTTTTTATATATCACTATTCTATTAAAGGTAATGTATTCTTCCTCCTTTTTCATTTATTTTACGGCAAACTGAGAGATAGTAATCTCGAGTCCCTTAGCTTCTGTGAGTCACAGAGGGATATTAAATAATTTTCTTACAACTGCCATTTGAGTCAAAGTTAGGGGCATAAATTTGAGTGTACCTTATTTTGTCAATTTATGGGAACCAGACAGGTTTAAAAAGTAATTTTGTGTCTGGAAATAGGTAGATAACAGAAAATGAGAGATTGTTTAGTGTTAAAAAGTTTTGAGAGTTTAAGGAATTTTATCTTGCCAGCATACAGGGAGAGAACTGAGTGAGTTGTATGTCCTGGGGAAACAGAACTCAAAAGCACGTGTTAGTATTAGCATTCTATTTGCTTGTATATGAGAAAAACCAGTAACAAATTGATTTAATCTGTGAAAGGAGAAAGAGCAGGGAGGTGGTAGGGGGAGAAGAAAAAAAGACCTATTTAGAGATAGTGAATTTTGTTTGTCTTTCTTTGTTAATCTGCTGATTAACTGTCAGCTAGTGAAGAGACCAATTAGATATTCTGCTCTTGGGCAACTGCATAAATCATCAAAGAAAATGGTTTTGGTTGTTTATGAATTCTCTGGAAGACTTTGGGTGTTCTACTGTGACTTGCACATAAGAGGTTGCCTCTGTATTATGTCTGCCACTATCCTCATTAGCATTTCCATGCCAGATTTGCATCAGAATTCCTCACTTGCTTTAATTATGGTCTTGTTTCCATGATTTTCTCCCCTCATTTTGTATTCTTTGGTGTGTTAGATAGTCTTTCCAAAAGTTAATGCTCCATCTTCCTGGGGTTATGTTTGCTGTTGTAAACCATTATTTTAACATTGTGTGCATGTAATTTGTTAGTTCTCAGATCAAAAAATCTTAGTCTGTTTGTGACTGTATGGGAGATCTGAACCACAATGTTTAAAGTATGTGCAGTGGATTTCTTTGGTCAGTTATCTGAAAGAGATTAGTAAACCAACAAAAAATATTTACACTTAGGAGTTTATGTTCTTTTACCTTACTGTTGCTTTAAAAGTTTAGGTTGTGATTTTGAAATATTTTACAAATTAGCTTCTCTGTAGTTAGACTTACTGTTGCTGTGCACTTTCTCTTTGATGAAGAGTGGGGGAATCTTATGGTAAATTCTGTTTTCTTACAGTCAAAGGCTGTTGGTTTGTTAGATGTGGATGTGTATGGCCCTTCAATTCCAAAGATGATGAATCTGAAAGGCAATCCAGAATTATCACAGAGTAAGTAAAGAAGAGATAAAGAGTATGACAATATAGTTACACTTTTATTTAGTACCTGCGGGGTGTCAGGCATTGTGCCATATACCGTGTATACCTTACACGCACTGCAATATAAGGTATGGAGCCAGACTGTCTGGGTTTGAATTCTGGCTCTGTCACTGATTAACAGTGTAGCTTTGAATGACTTGTTCAACCTCTTTGTGCCTCAGTGCCCCCATGTCTAAAATAGGGTTAAACAATTGTACTTACCGGATAGAATTGCTATATTTAATTGCTTAACTACAAAATTGCTGTAAGTGTAGTGCATATGAAGCCCAGTGCTTGGCACACTGTACATGGTCAAATTTAGCTCATCATCGTCTTCGTATATAAAATGTGTGGATGTATGGGGGTGTTTGAATAGAAAGTATCTAATATATTTGTTAGAAGAGCTGAAAATTATTTTCTCTAATCAGATTTTTGTTATATTTATTTTAAATTGTTTTTGAAAAAACTAATTTCTCTCCCGAGCCTTCACTGCCATCAATAATAGGACAGAGTAATTTTTTGAATAAATCTTTAATATTTATAGCTGTTGTTATTATATTTTCTTACAAAACTATTAAATATAAAGCTTTAAGAACAAGGAAATTCTATGCTCAAAAAGAGAAAAATTGAAACAACTGGTAACTTTCCTTGAAAAATAGTTTTGCATGAAGACACTTTATTAAAATTTATTTGTAACTATATTCTGAAAGAGATGGGAATACCAGACCACCTTACCTGCCTCTTGAGAAATCTGTATGCAGGTCAGGAAGCAACAGGTAGAACTGGACATGGAACAACAGACTGGTTCCAAACAGGAAAAGGAGTATGTCAAGGCTGTATATTGTCACCCTGCTTATTTAACTTACATACAGAGTACATCATGAGAA
>NW_011494814.1:2205634-2209612 GCF_000754665.1 Bison bison bison | reverse complement strand
ATAATTTCTTTTATTTCTTATTGGACCTTTCATTTTCCATGAATCTAGGACAAAATGCCTGTATTTACTGAAGGGTTTTTATTGAATTTTCTGTGTACATAACAGAAGGTATTATTTTTGTCATTGTGATTAAATGTTAGTAAGATATTATCTGCTATTTAAGGTGCCTTTGTTTGTGCTGAGATGGGCTTCCCTCACGGAGAAGGCAATGGCACCCCACTCCAGTACTCTTGCCTGGAAAATCCCATGGATGGAGGAGCCTGGTAGGCTGGAGTCCATGGGGTTGCGAAGAGTCGGACACGACTGACCGGCTTCACTTTCACTTTTCACTTTCATGCACTGGAGAAGGAAATGGCAACCCATTCCAGTGTTCTTGCCTGGAGAATCCCAGGGACGGGGGAGCCTGGTGGGCTGCCGTCTGTGGGGTCGCACAGAGTCGGACACGACTGAAGTGACTTAGCAATAGCAGCAGCAGGGCTTCCCTCATACCTCAGTCATTAGAGAATCTGCCTGCAATGCTGGAGACCCAGGTTCGATTCCTGGGTCAGAAAGGTCCCCTGGAGAAGGAAATGGCAACCCACTCCAATATTCTTGCCTGGAGAATCCCATGGACAGAGGACCCTGGCGGGCTGCAGTCCATGGGGATCAAAAGTTGGACACAATTTAGCGACTAAACCACCACCAAGGTGGTTTTGTTCGTGCTGTAGTTGTTGAAATCAGTTACAGCGTTAAGTTCTGAATAACCGCTTATCAGATAATAAGGATTCTTCCTATTATTTTGAAGGAATTTAAGGCTCTAGTGATGATAAAAGGGACCCTAGCCGTCCTACATTTCAAGCACCCACTTAAGTTGTTTTCTTGTTTTGTGAAAATATAAACTTAAAAGAAAGCTAATTTATTCTAGTTTCTTTGTTCTTTGCCCTTTTAGTGGAATGCGTACTTAGTTTACAAATATGTGCCATGAGCCAAAATGTCAAACTTACACAAAGAAGTAATGGATTTGTGTACTTTAAATGATAGACTCTTTATGTCTGTCTCTTGATTAAAGTAGCATGAAAACTAGTGCGTGTAGCACATGAGTGATGGCAAAATGGAGCCCTTGGTGTCAGTTTTTCTTAGTTTGTTCAGTCTATGCCAGTATAAATACTTGAAGTGAACTTTAACTTCTTTCTTCTTGTTTTTCTGAAGCTGTACTCTTAAATTTGATGTTTGCAAATTGGCTGCCATTAAATAGACTTTCTGGTAAAAATGAGCTACTGGAAATCTTGGAAAGCCTAAAAAGAATATGTGTTGACAAGCAGATCTCAAGTCCCATAAGAAATAAACCAAACGATTGAGGCATTCACTTAGAAGAGTGTGGATTCTTGAAAGCCCATCTTATAAATTGGTTTTTGAATCTTAGATAAACCTGCTACCATTGTACTAATTGGCATCATTTTGACTTTTCTATGTTTTTGTCATTTTAATTTATCCTGTATTACTGTTTATTAAAGAAAGCACAGTGCAGCATGAAATTATCTTATTAACGGTAAGAAAAAAGATTTGTTTTCCGTGGTTCAGATTTTGGGGAGATACAACTGTGAGCAGAATCTTAGCTTTATAAACGTTTCCCCTGTTCTTGGACTTAGCTACACAACCATAGAGGGAATGGGACTTCAGGATTGTATTTTTCTGTTCATTATTTGAGCAGACATATGGTAATGTAGTTTTGATCAATTTGTTAATTTTAAAACTCCATGTTAAAGTTGGCAGATTCATTCTCTTATATTTTTTATTTTTGAGGAGATTATAGAAAAACCATACTTTTTATACTTATGATATTTTAGTCTTGATCACCATGGGAAATTTTACATTTGTTTCTAGAGAAGTGAGTTCAGTAATTGAGGAAAAATTTGTTTATAATAGTTTTGGATTTCTTAGGCTGAAAATGTTTCTATCAGCTTAAAATGACAATAGTGATTTTCTACGTTGGTTTGAAGTATGCAAAATTATGGTAATGGAAAGTCTAGCTGGTTTGTAGAGAGAGTATTGTACAAAAAACCTCACCAGGTTGACATTATAATGGCTGCAAATGACCAGTTGCTTTGGGAACCTAATGGAATTTAGAATAAAATCCATGTGTAGTTTGAGAAATTATCATCTTACCATGAGTTAACCTTTTTTTTTAGTCTAAAGAACAAATTCCAGTCATTTTTCTCTTTTTTAAGTTTGTAAATAACATAATATGCAGATTTCATATTAGAGTATAGCCAAACTATACTCCTAGAAATTATTGACTAGGAAGGTTTTCACTTGAAATTGTAAGAAAACATTACATGGTGGTTGCACACAGAAATGTGTTGTTAATTCACTGATGTAATACTCTTTTTTGTTGAGGATTTTCACTAAGCTTTCTCAACTAACTTTTATTGGTAGACATCTGCTTTCTTTCACAGTTTTATGATGATGAATTCACACTTTATCACAGTTGTGAATTTATCACTACTTAGTTTTACTAAAGAATGTCTTATAGTATATTTAGCTAATAAAGTAGGAAAATTTTTAAGGCCTGTGGAGAGAGGTTACTAAAATTGAAATGTCAAGTAATTTATTGAGGATGACACAGTTCTTATTAATAATGATTAACTATGAGACTTTTTTTTAAAGTAGGATTCACTTTTTTTTGTTGGGGGATAGATTTTCCACTCATGTCACAATATTCTGCTCTCTCTGTCTTAATAAGCATTTTCCAAGTTTATGAAGTGAATGTGTGTACAGAAGAGACAGAGAAAATGTGGAAAATCAGCTTGGCAAATGACTTTTTATAATAGCAGTCATCTCCAGTAAGAGCTATCAAGAAGTTACTAAATTTTCTTAAGGTAATTTAAGTGCATAAAGAATGAGAGTGAATTCTACTTATTTCTGAAATTACCTTTTTTCTTCCAAGGCAGAGAGTTAGGGGTGTTACTGAAGTTACTGACTTGAATAATTAAATTTGGATGCAGTAGTTACAGTGAAAGTTTCTCATTTATAATTTACTTCTTCTGGTCATTGTCTTGTGGACTCTTGGGTTTAATCTGATGCTAGAGTTCCTCTGATTATCTTTGGAAAGGGTTCTGGGATGTATTGCATAATCAAGGTGTTATAGAAATGACTTTTTTCTTGCTGACTTCGTGGATTTTGTTTACAATCTGTTTTATACCTACAATATTAAATTGTTGTTGTTGTTTACTCACTGAATTGTGTCCAACTCTTTTGCAACCCCATGGGCTGTGTAGCCTACTAGGCTCCTCTGTCCTTGGGATTTCCCAGGCAAGAATACTGAAGTAAATTGCCATTTCCTTCTCCAAGGGATCTTCCCTACCCCGGGATGGAACCCACATCTCCTGCATTAGCAGGTGAATTCTTTACCGCTGAGCTACCAGGGAAGCCCAGAATATTAAGGCAAAGTGTAAATCAGGAGTTGAAGGAATCTTGAAATCTTATTAACTTAATCATGTTAATCTGTAAATCTTGTTTTGATTTACTCTGGCTTTCAGTTCAGTTCAGTTCAGTCGCTCAGTCCTGTCTGACTCTTTGTGACCCATGAATCGCAGCACACCCGGCCTCCCTGTCCATCACCAACTCCCAGAGTTCACTGAGACTCATGTCCATCGAGTCAGTGATGCCATCCAGCCATCTCATCCTCTGTCGTCCCCTTCTCCTCCTGCCCCCAATCCCTCGCAGCATCAGGGTCTTTTCCAATGAGTCAACTGTTCGCATGAGGTGGCCAAAGTACTGGAATTTCAGCTTTAGCATCATTCCTTCCAAAGAAATCCCAGGGCTGATGTCCTTCAGAATGGACTGGTTGGATCTCCTTGCAGTCCAAGGGACTCTCAAGAGTCTTCTCCAACACCACAGTTCAAAAGCATCCATTCTTCGGTGCTCAGCTTTCTTCACAGTCCAACTCTCACATCCATACATGACCACTGGAAAAACCATAGCCTGGACTAGATGGAC
>NW_011494814.1:2205428-2205534 GCF_000754665.1 Bison bison bison | reverse complement strand
TTGCTGGCATATTGAGTGCAGCACTTTCACAGCATCATCTTTCAGGATTTGAAAGAGCTCCACTGGAATTCCGTCACCTCCTCTAGCATTGTTCGTAGTGATGCTT
>NW_011494814.1:2204760-2205328 GCF_000754665.1 Bison bison bison | reverse complement strand
CCTCCCTGCCCCCAATCCCTCGCAGCATCAGGGTCTTTTCCAATGAGTCAACTGTTCGCATGAGGTGGCCAAAGTACTGGAATTTCAGCTTTAGCATCATTCCTTCCAAAGAAATCCCAGGGCTGATGTCCTTCAGAATGGACTGGTTGGATCTCCTTGCAGTCCAAGGGACTCTCAAAGAGTCTTCTCCAACACCACAGTTCAAAAGCATCCATTCTTCGGTGCTCAGCTTTCTTCACAGTCCAACTCTCACATCCATACATGACCACTGGAAAAACCATAGCCTGGACTAGATGGACGTTTGTTGGCAAAGTAATGTCTCTGCTTTTGAATATGCTATCTAGGTTGGTCATAACTTTCCTTCCAAGGAGTAAGCGTCTTTTAATTTCATGGCGGCAGTCACCATCTGCAGTGAGTTTGGAGCCCCCCCAAAAAAAGTCTGACATTGTTTCCACTGTTTCCCCATCTATTTCCCATGAAGTGATGGGACCAGATGCCATGATCTTCGTTTTCTGAATGTTGAGCTTTAAGCCAACTTTTTCACTCTCCACTTTCAGTTTCATCAAGA
>NW_011494814.1:2178809-2204234 GCF_000754665.1 Bison bison bison | reverse complement strand
TTCTAAGGCCCACTTGACTTCACATTCCAGGATGTCTGGCTCTAGGTGAGTGATCACACCATTGTGATTATCTTGGTCGTGAAGATCTTTTTTGTACAGTTCTTCTCTGTATTCTTGCCACCTCTTCTTAGTATCTTCTGCTTCTGTGAGGTCCATACCATTTCTGTCCTTTATCGAGCCCATCTTTGCATGAAATGTTCCCTTGGTATCTCTAATGTTCTTGAAGAGATCTCTAGTCTTTCCCATTCTATTGTTTACCTCTATTTCTTTGCATTGATCACTGAGGAAGGCTTTCTTATCTCTTCTTGCTATTCTTTGGAACTCTGCATTCAGATGCTTATATCTTTCCTTTTCTCCTTTGCTTTTCACTTCTCTTCACAGCTATTTGTAAGGCCTCCCCAGACAGCCATTTTGCTTTTTTGCATTTCTTTTCCATGGGGATGGTCTTGATCCCTGTCTCCTGTACAGTGTCAGGAACCTCAGATAAAGATATTTATCTTTAAAATATCTCAGAGATAAGATTTGTGTTCTTTAAAGAATCCTGTCACCTTACTTTATCAAGACAAAAGTCCACCCTTCACTTGGCTTATTGTTTCTTACACAGGTCATTGAATAGTCTGAACTAAATACTTTTTTTAGTATGGTAAAACCCTTTTCCTTTTTTCTTTGCCAGTTCTGAGCTGGAGAATAGGCAGCCTCTTTTTTGGAGTTCTACTTGTTCTGCTGCAAACCATATTAGCCAAAGGCTGTAGCACATAAACTCCATGAAGAATGCTTTATTTATCTAAAGAACAAACAAGTGTATTTTAGTAGCTGTGTGTGCGCAGTCAGGCACTTGTTCATATCTGACTTTTTGTGATACTGTGGACTGTAGCCCTCCAGGTTCCTCTCTCCATGGATTTCTCCAGGCAAGAATACTGGTGGTGGTTTAGTAGCTAAGTTGTGTCTGACTCTTGCGACCCCTTGGACTGTAGCGCTCTAGGCTCCTCTGTCCATGGGATTCTCCAGGCAAGAATACTGGAGTGTGTTGCAATTTCCCTTCTCTAGGGTATCTTCCTGATCCAGAATCGATGCTGAGGCCACAGGCAGTTAAGGCAACTGGGAAGCCCCCATTGAGGCATGTGCACTCCTAAATAATATGATTCTTAGACTTCCCCAGTGGCTCAGACGGTAAAGCGTCTGCCTACAACATGGGAGAACTGGGTTCGATCCCTGGGTTGGGAAGATCTCCTGGAGAAGGAAATGGCAACCCACTCCAGTATTCTTGCCTGGAAAATCCCATGGACAGAGGAACCTGGTGGGCTACAATCCATGGGGTCGCAAAGATCGACACAACTGAGTGACATTTACTTTACTTTACTTACTTGTATCTATTTCACTGTGGAGAAGAGTGGTGCTCAGAAAGAATTAGGGCTGAAGTCAGGGGACTTGAAGGTATGGTTTTTCCAGTGGTCACGTATGGATGTGAGAGTTGGACTATAAAGAAAACTGAGTGCTGAAGAATTGATGCTTTTGAACTGTGGTGTTGGAGAAGACTCTTGAGAGTCCCTTGGGCTGCAAGGAGATCTAACCAGTCCATCCTAAATTAAATCAGTCCTGAATATTCATTGGAAGGACTGATGTTGAAGCTGAAACTCCAATACTTTGTCTACCTGATATGAAGAACTGAGTCATTTGAAAAGACCCTGATGCTGGGAAAGATTGAAGGCCGGAGGAGAAGGGGATGACAGAGGATGAGATGGTTGGATGGCATCACCAACTCAATGGACATGAGTTTGAGTAAACTACAGGAGTTGGTGATGGACAGGGAGGCCTGGCATGCTGCAGTCCATGGGGTCCCAAAGAGTCAGACAGGACTGAGCGACTGAACTGAACTCAATATGAAAGAGAAGTTAATTACTACCCTTCCCTGGATCTGATTGCTGATAATTTATCAGACTAAAGACACATTCTATGAATTCAGGACAGTGGAGTGGGATGTTTACTGAAAACAGGACTGAGGTCTCAGAGTTCTGCACTGGCTCCCTAGTAATTTCTACCTCAGTTCATATTCTCTTTTCTAGTCTAACCCCAGATAGACTAGATGTTTTGTTTTTTGTTTTTCCCCTTATTTCCTAATCTTTGATCATTTTTAGTATTTCTCAACATTATCAGGACATTTTCAGTATCTTCTCTGAAAAGAGAAAAATTAAAAGAAACTTACTATTATTAGGTATTGTGGAGGGATAGCTTGCAATTTTGTTTGTAATACTCTAGTTTTTATGTATGTTTTCTCTGAATTTTTGCTTTTTAGAACAGAACACATTATTGCTGATTCATAGTTACTTTAATAATTCAGTGAGTACTTTAGAAACCTTTAAGGAATATTTTAACAAAACATATGCTCCCCCCTCCTCCTTTTTTTTTCTTTTTGAGCTAACAGAAAGTAAAGCATTTAAGACGGAAAAAGAGTTTGGTGAAAGCAGAACGTAAAATGAGTTTTGAAGTGGAAGATAAGGGAAATAATTCATCCATGAATTGGGGATTCTAGGGCAAAAGGCAAGAGGCCATTAATAATGAAATTATACTAAGAGGCATGAAAAGTTTTGATGGTCTGGATTTGGAGGCTAGCAAGAGAGAAGAAAAATTAGACGTGCTATCCCTGGTGGCTCAGCTGGTTAAGAATTCGTCTGCAATGTGGGAGACCTGGGTTTGATCCCTGGGTTGGGAAGATCCCTTGGAGAAGGGACTCACTTTAGTATTCTGGCCTGGAGAATTCCATGCACTGTGTAATTCATAGGGTTGCAAAAGCGTCGGACACGACAGACCGACTTTCACACACACACAAAAATAATGAAATGAGGCATCTTTTTCATTTTCTTTCTGCACTTCCACCCAGGATTTTGTCTATGTGGCATGCATCTATATAGGGTAATGCATTGAGATGCCATCTTGTTCTTTAAGATTGGATAGATTTTGTATACCCATGTTCATAGAGTATCCACAGTAGATAAAATGCAGAAGCTACCCACGTGTCCATCAGTGAATGAATTTAAATGTGGTATATACATACAATGTAGTATTAGTCAGCCTTAAAGAGATAATTCTGACATAACCTGAAACATGGATGAATCATGAGGATGTTATGCTAAATGAAGTAAAACCAGTCATAAAAAGAGAAATAGTATATGATTCCCCTTACATAAGGTACTTAGAGTAGTCAGTTTTATAAGCACAGAAGGTAGAATGGTAGTTGCCAGGAGCTGGGGGGAAAGGGAAATGGGGAATTATTGTTTGGTAGGTATAGAGTTTCAGATTTTTAAGATGAAAAGAATTATGGAGAGGGATGGTAGTGATGGTTGGACAACATTATATTTAATATCACTCTTTTGTATACTTAATGATGATAAATTTTATGTTATGAATGTTTTACCACCATTACGAAAGGGAGAAAACTGGGTATATTTTTTGACAGTATTAACTGTACTAGGCTTAACAGTATAGGGTTTCTTCAGTATGTCTATGGTCTCAACCCAGTGAATCAACTTGCTCTGTAAAAGAGCGATCATTATAGAACTGGGAGAAAATAGAATAGTGAGGTTTATTTGGGAGACTTCGTAAGCTTAGCTGTAAACTTTCTCTGTTGTTCAGTTTGGAAACTTCACTAGTATACAAGTTGTTATGAATTATAGCCAAAAATTACATTTTTGTGTCACAAAAAGTGGCAGAGCTTATTATATTTTAAATTCTTACTGTCATGGCTACCTGTATTACCATTTGTAACATTATCAATGTTATAAACACCTCTGTGATTTGGTCCCTGCCTTCTATTTACTTCTACTGCCTCAGCTCCAATAACCTTGTTCTGTTATTCAGCAAATACCAGTCTCAGTGGCCTCTGTTTCTCAAAAATGCCAGCACAGAAGTGCTGAGGACCCTCACATAGTATATTCTCTCTCCCTGAGACACCTTACATTTCTAGTGTCTTCCACCCCGCCTCCACAACTAATTTCTACTATCAAGTCTCAATTTTAATGATTCTTCTTCTATGACTCCTTCTCTCACTCCTTACTGTCCTTACTGCAATTGCAAGGGTAAGTTATCTGCTTAATTTTTTCAATCTCCTCTACCGGACAGTAGAATATCCACAAAGCTGAGGCTTTCTGGCTCAGTTTCACTTACACTTGGTTATATAATAGACGCTCAGTCAATCTTAGTTGAATAAAAGAAGTTTTCTGTTAGATTTCTTGTACATTAGATGCATACTTTATTTTCTACTTTGGGTATGTGAGTAACTTAATTTGCAATCATAATATATATATATAATTTTTTTAATGAATAATGTAGACTGTTTTAAGGTATTTTCTTAGCCATTAGTCTTTGTGGTAGATGAATGATTCTTACACCACTTTTTTCCATTTTTCGGAAAAGAGAAAGGACCTATATGGTTAGTAATTTGACATTTGAGAATTATGTTACATGGAGTGAAATGGCCGTTCACATTGTTTCAGTGTGTAGGACAGTGCCACTCTTGCCTCATGTTTTAACTTAAATGTTGAGTATAGCTCTGGTTAGCTATAAGAGGTAGAGGATTGTGGGGCCTGAATTTGGGCCATGATGAAAAGGACAGAGTTCACAGTCCCTGCTCTGAGACAGAACAGCCTGGGAAAAGAAGAGGAACTGGAACCTCAGCATGCATCATCCTACTTTTCCTCAGACTGCCTTCATTGCCAGGCTAAAATAGTGCATGGACAACGATTATTATGTGAATGTATTAGTATAAAGATGTTATTTGAGACTGTTTATTCTGGAACTTGTTATTTGTAATAGGTTTGGAGACATGGTGAGTGAGGAAGCAGTGACAGTAAGTTTTGATTTTATTCTGCTGTCACTGAGGTATTTCAATTAAGGAAAGGAAAGCAGAAATAGCAGCTTGCAGTTTGATGGGCTTTGGGATCTCCCTTGCAATATTACAAACCACAGACTTTTCTTGGAAAAACTGGGTTCCCCAGAAAGCAGAGCCCTGCACACTAATAATTTATTAGAGAGTAAAACTGGACTGAGGAAGTAGAAAAGGAGGGAGAGCCAATATGAAAATGTGCTGTCAAAAATGACTAGAGATGTTTTTGATTGTCGTAACTGGGGGGAAATGTAGTGGGTAGACACCAGAGATGCTGCTAGATATCCTGCAATGCACATATCCTGTAATGCACAAAGCACAATAATAATAAATTATTGGTGGTGGTTTAGTCACTAAGTGTGTATGACTCTTGTGACCCCATGGACTATAGCCCACCAGGCTCTTCTGTCCATGGAATTCTCCAGGCAAGAATTACTGGAGTGGGTTGCCATTTCCTTCTCCAGGGGATGGGATTGAATCTGGGTCTCCTGCATTGCAGGCAAATTCTTTATCAACTGAGCCACTAGGGAAGTCAATAAATTATTATCTGGTCCGAAATGTCACTTCTGCTGGAGTTGAGAATTCCTGATTTAGATAATGTAACCCAAAAGAATTTCAGAGAGATTGCAGTACTGTATAGGGCTGAGAATAGAATTTTGGGGAAATAACCTAAGGTGATCAGAGAAAGACTGACAAGGAGTGACCAGAGAACCAAGAAGAAGGCAGGAAGAAATGGCATCCTGGAAGCCAAGGGGGAGCCTTAGGATGAAGTGGTCAACATTTTTTGGCTTCCCTGGTGGCTCAGAAGGTAAAGCATCTGCCTGCAATGTGGGAGACCTAGTTTCAATCCCTGGTCAGGAAGATCCCCCGGAGAAGGAAATGGCAACCCACTCCAGTACTTTTGCCTTGACAATCCCATGGACGGAGGAGCCTGGTAGGCTGCAGTCCATGGGTTGCAAGTCCATGGGGTTGCATGGGATCAGCATTTTTAGAGAGGCTAATTTAGATAAGTATTAAAAATTATGTATTTTAAATTTGATAATATTTCTGTTTTCAGTTTATGAAACTACTGTTTTATAAATGTGCACAACTTGTGTTGTGCTTCTTGAAGAAATGTATTTTATAAAATATTTACATTTGGCCTCTGGGAAATCAATCATTTGGAAACTGAGCATGACTAAAATGGTACTATGCTGTGCTCCAGGGGAAAAAGATGAGTAAGATGTAAACTCTATTCTTGAGGCGCTTACAGTGGGAGAGACGGGAAATGTCAGCATGCAATGTAACATATGAAGAGGTATGATCAGAGAACCATGGAGAGGACCTTCTAATCTTCCTGTGATGTAGTACATACAGCCAGCCCTGGATCCTGAGAAGGCTTGAAAGAGCAAAAGACTTAGGCATATTGAAAACAAATAATGGAAAGATTATGTTTATTTTTTAATTTCAGTGTTAAAAATGGCCATTGGGAGTATGGGTGATATGTTCTGCCATGAGCAGTATGTATGGGATGTTTCACTTATAAATCGCAATGTAAACTACCACCTTCTGTCTCCACCCCAACACAGCCCTTTGTTTAGAACGTGCCTGAGGCTTGTCTCATTTCTGTGCCGTTTCTCTTTCCTCTCTACCCACTTCTGTTTCTCTGTAATTCCAAGCAGAGATAGGAAATGGTAGTTATAACTGAGGGCTGTGGGGAGTTGGGAATTTTTCTGGAGAATCTATAAGTTTATCCTAGAGTTGGCTTTTCCTCTTGTCTATCCGTTTCCTCCAAAATAAATGATAGTCATCTCCTTACATCCTAACCCTGGGTGTAACCAGAAGTGAAGTGAGATTTTTTCCTCACAAATTTGTGTTTTTTAATTTTTAATATTTAGATTATAAACTGTTTACTTATCTTCATATTCTTCTGAGTGTTGGTCACAAAGAGTGGGACATGACTGAGCGACTGAGCACAACGCACAGCACACACTATAGTAGTTCTCAAACCTTCTGGTCTGTGGGGCCTTTTATGCTCTTAAAAATGATTGAGGATCCCACACAGCTTTTGCTAATGTGTGTGCTGTGCTTAGTCGCTCAGTCATGTCTGATTCTTTGCAACCCCATGGCCTGTAGCCTGCCATGCTCTTCTGTCCATGGGGATTCTCCAGGCAAAAACACTGGAGTGGGTTGCCATGCCCTCCTCCAGGGGAATCTTCCCAACCCCCAGGGATCGAATACAGGTCCCCTGCATTGCAGGTAGATTCTTTACCATCTGAGCCACCAGGGAAGCCCAAGAATACTGGAGTGGGTAGCCTATCCCTTCTCCAGGGGATCTTCCTGACCCAGCAATTAAACTGGGGTTTCCTGCATTGCAGGTGGATTCTTTACCAGCTGAGCTACACAGGAGGTTATATTTACTGATATTTATCAAGTTAGAGTTAGGACTGAGAAATTAAAAAAAAAACTTTATTAATTCATTAAAAGTAACATCAAGCTCATACTTATTAACATAAATAACATTTTAATGAAAAGTATTTTCTGAAGTAAAACATCAGTGAGAAAAGTGGCATTGTTTTATACTTTTGTAAATCATTTATATGTCTGACCTGATAGAAAACTGCTTGACTTTCATAACTCGTTTTTCGTTCTGTCTGTTGCAATATTTTGGCTGAAATATATGAGGAAATTCCAGTCTCACACAGACATGTAGTTAGAAAAAGAGAATGATATTTTAGTAGTTATTTCAAATAAGTGTCGGTTTTCTTTGATGCTACACCGAAATTTGACAAGTAATAGTTTCGTTTTAAAGTTTATGTTATTGAAGTATAGTTGATTTATAATGTTGTGTTTCTACTGTACATCAAAGTGATTCAGATATATTTGTGTGTGTGTGTTGTGTGTATACATATACACTTTCCATTAGGGCTTCTCACAGGATATTGAATAGAGTTCCTTGTGCTCGACCGTGGGACCTTGCTGTTTATCAGTTCTATGTATGATAGTTTGTTAATCCCAAATTTCCATTCCTTCCCTCCCTACCCTTCTCCCCCTTGGCAACCACAGGTTTGTCATCTATGTGGTCTTTAAGTTTGTCTTTCAGGTAAAAATGGTGGTCCATGAAAAATATGGCCAGTTAGCTTACAGCTCAAACAAATATACAAGTGCTTTCCCTTGGCAATTGTAATTGTGTGCTGCAGAGATGCTTTATATGTATCTTCTGTGTTGTCACACAGAATTTTAAAAAGATGTGTACTCAAGGGTCAAGATTTAATAAGTAAGTTTCACTACTTCACCCAGGGCTGGCCTTTATTTTTACTGCAGTCCATGGTGGGGGAGAGTCTGATGACTGCTAGTATATTTGGTGCAATTGCCTTGATTTGTGCTAAGGCATCATTAGTTTCTAGTACCCGTCATCGCTTTTGGACCATCAGTGCAAAAGCTGACTGAGTGGAAGGCCAAATGATGTCTTAGTACTTTTATGAAAATAGTCTTCCCCTCGTGGATCATCTGAAAGGTTTTCTGGGATCTCTAGAGGACCAGAGAGTGTGCTTGGAGACCTACTTGTTTAGTAAGACATTCTTCAACCCGACGTCAGAATTCTTGGTTTCTGGTTTAGTAATGCTTGTTATGGATTTCAGGAAATTATTGACCTCATTTTTTTCTTCCTTTTTTAAAGTAATGTGGAAATGAGTGCTTTGCAAATGAATTAGTTTGTGTCAGAAGTCTGGAAATATTATTTAAATGTGGCTCTTTATAAAGAAGTCCTGTAGATTTGCACTGGGACTTTTCTCTCCATTTATTTTGTTTATACCTGGACTTGATAACCTATTTTTTAAAAATTTCTAATTAATTTTTCAAAAATATAATACTTGAATATGATCTTTATCAATGCAGACACTGCAGTCATGTTAGAATATAGGCTATAAGATACAAAAGATGTCCTCAAAGCTGCTTATAATCTGATTAATATACACTCAGAAATAGCAATATAATATATTTTATGCTATTACATGATTGCTTTGGAGAATATAGGAGACTAGAGAGGGCAAGGAGAAGTAGAAAATGTCTTTGTGAATTTGATAGAATTAAACTGGACCTTAATGGAAACGGAAATGATAGTGAGCCAAGAAGCCCAGAGAATACATCATACTTCACAGTGAAGCTTTTCCCCTCCCAAATAGCCATTCAGTTTCCCCTTGCATTCCTTCTTCCCTTTCTGTGGTTTGGGACACAGTTTTTCTTACACTTCTCAATTTTGGACCACTCTGAGGCCTATGATTTGTGCTGCTGTTAAGACAGTGTGCTGTGGTGGAAAGATATTAGGCTTTGGGATCTCACTAATGCAACCCCCATTTCTGATGTCACCATTTACTGCCCATGGGCAAGGTCTACAACTTTGAAGCCTGTATAAAAAATAAGTAAGAAAATAAATTTAAAGGTTCCTAGTAAATGCTCACTGCCTTTCACTGTTATTACAAGTAGTTGATAGTGACAGAGGATGCATCAATTAAGATGATAGCATCAGTTGGTAAAGAATCTGCCTGCAATGCGGAAGATCCTGGTTCGATTCCTGGGTCAGGAAGACTTGCTGGAAAAGGGATAGGCTACTCACTTCAGTATTCTTGGGCTTCCCTGGTGGCTCAGCTGGTAAAGAATCTACCTGCAATGCGGGAGACTTGGGCTTGATCCCTGGGTTGGGAAGATCTCCTGGAGAAGGGAATGGCTACCCACTCCAGTATTCTGGCCAGGAGAATTCCATGCACTGTATGGTCCATGGGATTGCAAAGAGCCGGACACAACTGAGCAACTTTCATGCTGTGATGAAATTTATCTGTTAGACTGGGATAGCAAAAGGCTTATTACAAGGGAGGTAGTAATACAGAATTGTTACCATGGATTTCACAGTCTGAGAGACTTGGAGTCAGATCTTGACTGCAGGCTATGCTATTACCTTCATTTACTTCGAGCAAGTTGACTTATATTCTCCAAGCCTTAGTTTATTTATATAATAAATGGGAATGGTTTTAGGAAAATAGTCAGCTTCGATTGTCATGGATATCTTGACATACATTGCCCAGTTCAAGAGGTCTAACCATGTAAAAGAGACTAAAATATTTACTGTCTGGTTCTTTACAAAAAAAGTTTGCCAGTTCCTGTTATATATAATTAAGTTATTTGGAATCAGTTTGATTCTTTGAGGATAACTTTTAAACTTAGAGTGGGTCCAGAACAGACTTCAGTCCAGGGCTAATTTACCCCAATACTACTGTGATGACTTCCAGAGGACTCTACCGTGTATTGGTAAATCTTTCCTCTCTGGATGGTGGGAACATAGCAAATGTTCCCAGCCATATGTGATCTTGGGAAATTGTACAGTTTGCGGCTTCCTGCTGATTCTTTCCTTGGTCCCGGGGAATTTCCTCTTACTCATGTGCAGATGAATACTCAACAGCGACTCCTCGGGTCCCTTGTGCAGTTCTCTGCAGTGCTCTGTGTTGCTTCCTCCTCTCTGATATTCTGCCCCATAAATACTTGCTGCCTTTGCTTCACTTAACTCTTGATTATTTTTTTCTCAATTCACCATGTTACTGGGCTTTGTTTGAATTCCCCCTTCCTGTGCCACAGTCTGGAAAGTCCTTCAAGGGCACTAAACTGGGGCAGTCGTAGCCCTCGTCTTCTGCTTTCCCTTCTTTCAAGGATTGTGGGCTTCCTTCCTGTTGTCCTGTGTCTGAAAATGTGTGGTTTTTCCATGTGTGTGTGTGTTGGTGGGGCGGGGTGCTGAGGCTGGGGGTATTTATAGGGTAAATACTGCTGTTAGTTTTTATTGCCAGAAGCAAAGATATGTTCATAGCTTTTCTTTTTCCTTCCTGTGTACTCTTTAGGAAGTCAGATGAGTCCACAATTTTACAATCAGCTTTTTTTTTTTTTGTAGCAGTTAAGTTCCATAGCCATTTGTATTAATCTGGATTCTTTAGAGAAACAGAACCAATAGGAGATACAGATAGATAGATGGATAATAGGGAATTGACTTATGTGGTTAAGAAGGCCAAGAAGTCCCAAGATGTGCAGTCAGCAAGCTGGAGACCCAGAAGAGCTGATAGTATAGTTTCAGTCCAAGTCCACACATTTGAGAACTAGGAGAGCTGATGATGTGAATTCCAGTCTGAGTCTGGAGGCAGGAGAAGACTGATGTTCCAGCTTGAGGACTGGCAGAGAGAAAATATTCTCCCTAACTCTGCGTTTTTATTCTATTGAGGCCTTCAATGGATTGGATGAGGCCCACCTGCATTGCCCTCAGGGGCTTCCCTGATAGCTCAGCTGGTAAAGAATCTGCCTGCAGTGCAGGAGACCCCAGTTCGATTCCTGGGTTGGGAAAATCTGCTGGAGAAGGGATAGGCTACCCACTCCAATATTTTTGGGCTTCCCTTGTGGCTCAGCTGGTAAAGAATCCAGCTGCAATGCAGGAGACCTGGGTTTGATCCCTCAATCCCTGGGTTGGGAAGATCCCCCAGAGAAGGGAAAGGCTACCCATCCAATATGCTGGCCTAGAGAATCCCACAGACTGTATGTATAGTGCATGGGGTTGCAAAGAGTTGGACACGACTAAACAACTTTCACTTCACTTCACCTAAACTGGGGAGGGTAATCTGCTTTATTCAGTCTGTTGATTCAAATATTAATCCCACCCAGAAGCACCCTCACAGGCACACCCAGAATAATGTTAAACCAAATATCTGTGTACCCTGAGATTCTGGCTAATTGCCATAAAATTATATATCACACCACAGTATCTCCCAGTTTGCCCTTCATCTGATTTGTATAATCATTAATCTTTATAATGTTAAATGCATTACCTGTGGCCCCATTTTCTCTCACTGTGGAGATTATTCCTGAGTTTCTAGAGTAATCTCAATCTCATTTCAAAGAAAAGCTGTGATAAACTTAGTGTATTAAGAAGCAGAGACAACACTTTGCAGACAAAGGTCCATATAGTCAAAGCTATGGTTTTTCCAGTAGTCATGTACAGATGTGAGAGCTGGACCATAAAGAAGGCTGAGAGCTGAAGAGTCAATACTTTCAATCTCTGGTGCTAAAGAATATTCTTGAGAGTCCCTTGGACAGCAGGGAGATCAAACCAATCAATCCTAAAGGAAATCAACCATGAATATTTATTGGAAGGACTGATGCAGAAGCTGAAGCTCCAATACTTTGGCCACCTGATGCGAAGAGCCAACTAATAATTGGAAAAGACCCTGATGCTGAGAAAGATTGGCAGGAGGAAAAGGGGGTGACAGAGGATGAGATGGATGGATGACATCACTGACTCAATGGACATGAGTTTGAGCAAACTCCAGAAGAAAATGAAGGACAGGGAAGCCTGGCATGCTACAATCCATGGGATTGCAAAGAGTTGGACATGACTGAATGACTGAACAACAGCAAAATCAACATTTCAAGCAGCTGTTCCCTGGGATCACTTTTCACCAAAAACACAGAAGTGTGCTTTTCAAATTATTTGAAAGGGACTGTTTGTAAATCTGTAGAAGTGGTGTGGGAGGGAAAACCACAATAGGTAGGATAATAACTGTTGATAACAGTGGAAGTAGTAACTGTTGATAGTGGCTACTACTTCTAGGCCTGAAGAGGTTAGAGGAGGGAGCATGTTAAGCCTGGAAGGAGACTGTTCTTGTAGAGATGGCTGCTTTGGGAGAAGCATTGGCACTCGGTAGAGGTACCCAGCGGAGAAGGCAATGGCACCCCACTCCAGTACTCTTGCCTGGAAAATCCCATTGGCAGAGGAACCTGGTAGGCTGCAGTCCATGGGGGTCGAGAAGAGTCGTACACAACTGAGCGACTTCACTTTCACTTTTCACTTTCATGCATTGGAGAAGGAAATGGCAACCCACTCCAGTGTTCTTGCCTGGAGAATCCCAGGGACGGGGGAGCCTGGTGGGCTGCTGTCTATGGGGTCGCATAGAGTCGGACACGACTGAAGCGACTTAGCAGCAGCAGCAGCAGCAGCAGCAGCAGCAGCAGCAGAGGTACCCAGCCAGCTTAAGATCATCCTACAGAGGGAAAGTCAGGAAATGAAATGCCATAACCACTCCCCGCTTCCTCTTTCTGCTCTGCTTTTGATGTGGTCTATGGAAAAACAAAGAAAAGCAATGCCAAAGAATGCTCAAACTACCACACGATTGCACTCATCTCACACGCTAGTAAAGTAATGCTCAAAATTCTCCAAGCCAGGCTTCAGCAATACATGAACCATGAACTTTCAGATGTTCAAGCTGGTTTTAGAAAAGGCAGAGGAACCAGAGATCACATTGCCAACATCTGCTGTATCATTGAAAAAGCAGGAGAGTTCCAGAAAAACATCTATTTCTGCTTTATTGACTATGCCAAAGCCTTTGACTGTGTGGATCACAATAAACTGTGGAAAATTCTGAAAGAGTCGGGAATACCAGACCACCTGACCTGCCTCTTGAGAAATCTGTATGCAGGTCAGGAAGCAACAGTTAGAACTGGATATGGAACAACAGACTGGTTCCAAATAGGAAAAGGAGTACATCAAGGCTGTATATTGTCACCCAGTTTATTTAACTTCTATGCAGAGTACATCATGAGAAACGCTGGACTGGAAGAAGCACAAGCGGGAATCAAGATTGCCAGGAGAAATATCAATAACCTCAGATATGCAGATGACACCACCCTTATGGCAGAAAGTGAAGAAGAACTAAAGAGCCTGTTGATGAGGGTGAAAAAGAGGAGAGTGAGTAAGCTGGCTTAAAATTCAACATTCAAAAAACTAAGATCAGGGAAGCTGATCCTATCACTTCATGGGAAATAGATGGGGAAACAGTAGGGAAACAGTGGAAACAGTGGCTGACTTTATTTTCTTGAGTGCCAAAATAACTGCAGATGGTGACTTCAGCCATGAAATTAAAAGACACTTGCTCCTTGGAAGAGAAGCTATGACCAACCTGAGACTGTGTTAAAAAGCAGAGACTTTACTTTGCCGACAAAGGTCCATTGAGTGAAGGCTATGGTTTTTCCAGTAGTCATGTATAGTGAGAGTTGGACTATAAAGAAAGCTGAGCACCAAAAAATTGATGCTTTTGAACTATGGTGTTGGAGAAGACTCTTGAGAGTCCCTTGGACTGCAAGGAGATCCAACCAGTCTATGCTAAAGGAAATCAGTCCTGAATAGTCATTGGAAGGACTGATGCTGAAGCTGAAGCTCCAATACTTTGGCTACCTGATGCAAAGAAGCAACTCATTGGAAAAGACTCGGATGCTGGGAAAGATTGAAGGCGGGACGACAGAGGATGAGATGGTTGGATGGTATCACTGACTTGATGGACATGAGTTTTAGCAAGCTCTGTAAGTTGGTGATGGGCAGGGAGGCCTGGCATGCTGCAGTCCATGGGGTTGCAAAGAGTCAGACAGGACTGAGTGACTGAAGTGAACTGAACTTTATGGTAAATAAGACTGTATAAGTAGCCAGCTGTGGAAATCAAGTAATCAATAATGGTAGACATGTAAGCTTCTATTTTAAAGAGTTGATTTCTGTCATAATTTTTTATTATCATTTGTAAAAGCAACAGCAATAAATTAAAATTTCTCTGTTGTGTTTCTCCTGCCAATAAAATGAATGTAGCATTGTGGCATTGAGCCAGATGAGAAAGATGAGGAAAGAAGGCAGAATCCAATCAGTCACTAATGATATTGGTTGAATCTGAGTATAGTATACAGACTGTTGTTGTTTGGTCACTAGGTCGTGTTGAACTATTGCGACCCAGTGGACTATAACCCACCAGGTTCCTCTGTCCATGGAATTCTCCAGGCGAGAATACTGGAGTGGGTTGCCATTCCGTTCTCCAAGGGATCTTCCCATGAGACACTATTGAACTTGTGTCTCCTGCATTGGCGGGTGGGTTCTTTACCAGCACACCACCATAGACTGTTACCAAATCAAACAGGCAACTAAGTGATGTGTTGGGAGGTTGCTTAAAAAAATTGAAGAAGCATGATATATTGAGGTGTAAGAAAAACCATTGGCCTGAAAAGCCCTAGAACTATTAAAACAACAAAAACAACACGACAAAACTTAGCGTGCTTGCCAAGCAGAACTCTCCTGGAAGAAGACCCTAGGTTCTGTGACCCTGTTTGATGCTGACTGATAAACTGTACTCCTAAACCATATCGTGGTAAATGTGCTGTCTTATGGAACAAATCACATCTATTAGTATTAACATTTTTGTGTTGTTTAAGAAAAAGTTTTAGAATCATTGTGGTACTATATATGTGTATTTGTTTTTAAAGGTGTTGGAAGCATTTAAGAGAATTAAACATATTAGAGAATCTCATGTTAGCTTTGTAATTTTAATTTGAAATGTTTCATTGATATTAAACATATGTTATGTATTAATTAGTATTTTTTTTGATCGTGGGTGAAAGGAAACACAACACAATGTTGGCTTAAACAAGGTAGTTTATTTCTCTTTCACATAAGAATTTGGATGCATCCATACAGGCCTGATAAGACAGTTTTATTCCACAAGGTGTTCAGGAACCAGGGTTTTGTTTTTTTTCCCCCCAGTTTGCTGCTACAGTACATTTAGGAAGATTTTAACTTGAAAGTATTAAAATAATTTGGTTGTTTCTTAAGTGTTAGAGCATTCAAGATACTTGGATTTATTTCATTTATTATTTCTGTTTATTAAATTTACAAGAGTTACTTGGGTATTTAGAGTGATTTTGGTAGTTGGTAAGGCTACCCTGTCAGGCATTTGTAAGATTTGAGAGTGTCAGGTTTATTTGATTTCTAAATATAGTTTTAAATATTTTAGACAACTTAATTTACCTAACTGTATAATTGGAGATAATGAGGAGATAACATGCTGTGCACCTGGAGTTGAGACTGCTGACATTAGTTCTTTAAATGCTTTTGAGTGTACATTTTATATTGTCAAGGGGGAGTAAATAATTGCTTTAATATTTGCATATCTTTCATGAGACTTTGACAAGCTTAGCTCTTTGCTGTTAGGAGACTCAGTCAGTTGTGCCCAACTCTTTTGTGACTCATTGGACTGTAGCCTGCCATGCTCCTCTGTCCGTGGGATTTCCCAGGCAGCTATACTGGAATGTGTTGCCATTTCCTTCTCCAGAGGATCTTCCCAACCCAGGGGTTGAACCCGTGTCTCCTGCATTGGCAAGTGGATTCTTTACCACTGAGCAACTAGGGAAGGCCCTTGGTATATGGTAGATGCTCACTAATATGTTGAATGAGAGAGTGAATGGAAAGAAATCTCTTTAAGTGGTGAGTGTTCATTGATACCTTAAAGTAAAACTCATTTTTACAGAAATGTAATTTATATTTAGTCTTTTGTGGGGTTGCAACTTTTATATAAGTTAATTGCCTGTAATTTTAAGTGGTAGAGAATGGAATTTTAAAATGTTACTATTTTATAAATGCTTTAATGGTAGCCCATATCCAAAATAAAAAGCTATCTAACATTACAAAGTTTCATTACCTTTTTGAATAGTTTTCAGATTACTGTGGGGTCACAGACATTAGTGACTCTGCTTCCTATTAATTCTTTTTTTTTTTTTTTTCTGTTTTCTTATCTATATACTCTGATATATGGACCGTTCATATAAGTTCCCAGATATCTAGTATAACTTCATGGGTAATGGTAAGGCTTTTATTGTATATGCAAAATGCTTATTGAAAGGAGTTGGCCTCTGAGTATTTGTAAATGTATTATTTCTTTTATTTCCTAGTTGTTAATGTTTTTATTGTAATTTATGTTTATTTACATTTCTTAGCTATACCTTTGGGCTTTCTTGGTGGCTCAAATGGTAAAGAATGCAAGGCAGGAGACCCTGGTTTGATCCCTGGGTTGGGAAGATCCCCTGTAGTAGGGAATGGCTACCCATTCCAGTATTCTTGCCTGGAGAATTCCATGGACAGAGGAGTTTGTCGGACTGTAGTCTATGGGATCTCAAAGAATCGAACACAACTGAAAGACTAACATTTTTAGCTTTATCTTTATTATGGCTTTTTTTTGTTGCTGTCATGTTAGGTCTGTTTTTTTTTCCCCCCCCGGTAGTCTTCTTAAGATGGTTTTTTCATTTTTATGCCTTGTATCTTTTCCTTTCCTCTTAACTTGAGTTTAATGTATTGTTTTAACTACACTGATGTAAAGAGTGTGCTGTAACCAGAGTGTTGTCTTTGGCTGTACATCTATTTATTTTCTCTATTGTATTTTGTATTCTTGTGTTTTTTAAATGTTGGCAGTCATAATTTTGTCTAACTTTTTTATGTTTTGTTGCTTCAAGTATACACATTAATATGTATTTTAGTTACTGTATGAAGCTCAGTTTTGTGTTAAGCCCTTGTCATATGGCTAAGATAGCGTTTGTCCCAGTATGTCACTCCTGTTTTGCTAATTTGCTGCTAAATTCTCTTATTTTGCCTTGTGGGCATGTATTGCTAGTATGTTTCAAATTCCAGCTCCTGAATCCCCTGTACTTGGAGCTTGCTGTAGCTGCTCAAAAATGAATTTGAGATTTTTAAAAGCTTGGTGGGTTAATAAAACCAGTTTTATATGTCATATAAATTTGATAAGAAGGCTGGAAATGTCACCATATAAACAGAAAGATAGGGATTACAGAAATTTATATAAAAGATATATCAAAATAACCCAAAATAGTCAATTATAATTTTACAGCCATAACCCCAGTTAAGACTTTTCTGTTGGCTTAAAAGATGATACACATTAAGTATAGAATAACTTGGTCTTTCAGAGTTAAATCATTTCAGGAAACTTGTTTGGACATCGTCAAGCGATAGAAAGAAAACATGCTCCTATATTTGCTGCTCTTTAAACTGTGTGTTATCTTCTGATCTCATGTATGTTGGCATGACCTTAATTAAACCTTCTGCTTCTTTGGAGATGTATGTGGTAAGAATATGAGACTTAGTATGAAACAAGCCTAGACTCAAATCCTTACTCGTTTTGTTGCTAGCTGTTTAACTTTGGGCAATTTAGTTTTCTGATGTTCGACTATGTTATAAGAAGTATGACATATAAATACTTCATGTGTCATATGAAGGCAACTTTTCAAGGCCACAGCTAGAAGTGGTTAATTTCTTATAATAAATTAGCTTTCCTGGGGCCTTCCCTAGTGGTCCAGTGGCTGGGACTCTATGGTCTCAAAGCAGGGGGCCTGGATTCAACCCCTGGTTGGGGGAACTAGATACCACATGCCACAGTGAAGTGTTTGCATGCTACAACTTATAAAGAAAATATTAATAATAAAAAAGTGATAATAATAATATTTTGCTGTACTGAAAATGCCTGAGTGACGAAATATAGGGCGTGCAGGTTTACTTTACATCTGTTTACTTTTGACTGTTTACCTATTTACAGAAGTGTTTTGGCCATTATGTTAACATGTAGTTTTGAGTACCAGCTATACTGAGCAAGAAGAATATGGTATTGGTTGGAGAGGCAAGAAAGAGGCATGAGAAAGATAAATAATCATACAGGGTAACATTTAAAAAGAAATAAATTTATCTACTTGTAAGTGAAGGAAAATTGCTTCACAATATTGTGTTGTTGCTGCTGCTGCTAAGTTGCCTCAGTCGTGTCCGACTCTGTGCGACCCCATAGACTGCAGCCCACCAGGCTCCCCGTCCCTGGTTGTGTTGGTTTCTGCCTAATGTCAACATGAATCAGCCGTAGGTATACCTATGTCCTCTTCTTGAACATCCCTCCCACCTCCCACCCCATCCCAGCCCTCTAGGTTGTTATAGAGCCCTGGTTTGAGTTCACTGAGTCATACAGCAAATTCCCACTGGCTATTTATTTTCCATATGGTAATGTATGTTTCCATGTTACTATCTCCATGCATCCCACCCATTTGTTAAGTGTTTGATGCTGGAGGAGATTAGAAGAGGGGATGGCTGTGGAGAGCTGGTTTCGAGGCTGCCATGCAAGAAAGGCATTAGAGACTGGGGACAGCCTTCAACTTTTCTCAACTGTAAAATGGAAATAGTACTGCCTCATAGGATTGTTATAAGGATTCAGTGAAATATGGTAAATATCTGTAAAGTATCTATACGGTGCTGTATGACACATAACTGCTATTTTTGTTATTCTTCTACACTGAATGTAAGTGGTTCCTTCTGTCATCTTAAAAAATTTTTCCTTCACAGATGCCTGACTACTCCATTAACTTGGAGATAACACATAGTTTTCAACTTAAATACTAACTTCTTATCTGGAACATAATGTTGAAAAAATTCTTATCCGTATCTGGTTGCAGCAATAAAAAATGTGGTCAGTTAGTGATCAGTTAGTGCTCAGTTAGTGATGCCAAAGCAGGTGTAAAGTAGGCTGGAGCTCAGGAATTGTGGTGTATGGGTTGTTGGAGTATGTGAAGCAAGTATTTATCATCCTTACCTGTAGTCCTGTTATCACCTGTTTTTTCTAGTCCTCCTTTCACTTCTTTTTGTTAAACTCTGCAGTATAAATTGACAAGATTCAAATGTAGGATGCCAAGTTTGTGCCTGTATTTCTAGTTACTCAGTAAATATTTGCTAAGTAGTTAGATGGTGCAGTGGTAAAGAATCTGCCTGCCAGAGCAGGAGATGCAAGAGACGTGGTTTCGATCCCTGGATTGGGAAGATCCCCTGGAGAAGGAAATGGCAACCTGCTCCAGTATTCTTGCCTGGAAAATGCCATGGACAGAGGAGCCTGATGGGCTGCAGTCCATGGGGAAGCAAGAGTTGGACACAACTGAGTGAGCATACACATACACACACGCACACGCACACACACACACACACACACACACACTAAATGAAGAAAATCAGAAAATCATAGCTCTAGATTGGTAAGAATTTGAGATAGTAATCCTTCCTCCAAAATATCTCTTTATATATTATCTTATTTATATTATTCTAGAGAGCAGCTTCTATTTAAAATATATATATATATCCTCTATAAAACTTAAGTTCTCAATGTGGTTTACTCATAGCAGATTCTTTTCCTAAGGGAAGCCACCCACATGAGAAAAGGAGAGTTTTAAATTGAGGGAAGGAATGGGTTGGAAAAGAAAGAGGCAGTGTTTTAATTGGGAAAAGGGTTAGATTTTGAGAAAGATTTGCTTGAATGGCTTTCAGTTCTTAGATGAGTGGATTCCTGGGATGGTATAGTAAGGCTCTAAGGTGGTACAAAAATGAAAAGTACTCTGGAGATAAGTGAAATTGTAATGTTGATTGATAGGTGTATTAGGTGCTCAGTGTGTCCGACCCTTTGTGACCCCATGGACTGTAGCCCACCAGGCTCCTCTGTCCATGGGATTTCCCAGGCAGGAACACTGGAGTGGATTGCCGTTTCCTTCTCCATGATTAATAGATATACAATAAAAGCACTGAAGAATTGTCTTTGTGTTCATACTTTTTGCTCCCTTCTCTGAATTCTAGATGTCTTTCCTTTCCACTTCTATTAATATTTACAGTATTACTACTTTTGGGCTATCCAGGTTTTCACGTGAATTTTGACCCATTTTATTCTCACCTTTACTCATCTTCTCTCTAAATTCTTTTCTTTTAGGTAAGTTGGTAGGGTATTCAAAACCTTTCCTAGGTACTATTAATTGGTGGAACTACTTTGTCTCCCCAAACCACTTGAAGTTCTCCTGAAAGAACAATAGTGGATACAACTCCTTGCATCTTATTTCTCCTAAGAAAGGTTCTTTGTTTTAGAAAGAAAAGAAGGAATATGAAAGTGGATGGTGAGAAAGTGAAATTGTAAAATTTACACTGTCAGTCCTTTCTTACTTTTTGAAGGTTCTTATACCTTTGAGTGTCTTCTCATTAATTTGTGGGTAAAGGCTTGTTTTTATAAAACTTTTATTATTTACTTGATTCTATGTTTAAATACTTCTTAAAATTCATAAGATGAGGTTCTATATTCTTGGCTGCACTCTGCATTTAAAAAATGAATTTAATACCTTTAATTATATGATATCAAGGTATAATTTTTTTCAAGACATATATTCCTGACCTTGGTGTTCAACTGTGTTTAAAATACTTTCTTTATTTTCAGAGCTAAGGGACAGAGTAGAAGGTACAGAGATTTTTCAGGCTTATTGCTAATACCAAGTAAATGGGAATGTCTACTATTTAGCTGATTTGGGAACAGTAGGATTGCTACAGAAAAAGATTTGATTCTAGATCAGAGTTATCCTTGGAACATTTAATGATGTCAACTTTAATAGAAAGGTTTAAAACAGCCCTTGTTATGCCCATTTCCTTTTACCTAGTTTTTAATCTTGACATGGTCACAGTGTCTATTCTAGCTTGACAATTAGTTTATAATATAAAAGTGGTCTCTAAATCTGTTTGAAATCCACTGGTGACATATAATCCATTAATTAAATTTGCACCTGTTAGAAATGATGGGACTGTGTTGTAATAGAATGAGGAGGATACGACAGTGTGTCATTCATTCTGTGAGTGACATTGTGGCGATTGAGATAGTTTGACTTACAGTAAGACTCTTTTGTGCTTAAATGCATGAGCTCTTGTGAAGATATGAGCAAGTGGGAAATAATGATCTGTGTCATGGTATGTTCTGCTAATGATGGTCTCTTCAAAATGCTATTATTCACAGGACAGTGGATTCCAAAGTATCTATGCAAGCTTACAGTAGTACTGTGTTAGTTTTCCTATGAGGTTTATGTGGAGGAATGGCTGTACACATTTTCTTTAAATAAAAGTGTAGGGCGAAGAAACTAATTTGTACATGTAATCATGAGTTATTTTTCAGTCTTTCTCTGTTAATTTAAATGTATGGCTTCAGCCTATGCCGGCAATATATTTTGGTAGTTTTATCAATTAGACTAAAATGCTTTTAGGCAGCATCAGTTTTGTTTACTCCAGTTTACATGGGAGAAGATAGTGAAGGATGTGCCTTCTTCTTTAATGTATATGCAATCCATGTTTCTGTTTCAGTGTACATTTTTTACAGTTAAATTTTGAAAAAAACATTTAACATGGTGCTGAATCTGCTCACATTGCTGAGCTTTTGGTTTATAATTGATTATTCACTAAAGTACAAGAGATATTGAAAGTATACATTTTCACTGGACTAGGAACTAACATGCTAATACAGTAGATTAAAGATTGTTCCTTTATGGTGTTGCTGTTCAGTCACTCAGTCGTGTCTGACTCTGCGATCCCATGGACTGCAGCACCCCAGGCTTCCCGGTGTCCTTCACCATCTCCCAGAGCTTGCTCAAACTCTTGTTCATTGAGTTTACAGTGTTAGACATTTTAATTTTCAGTTTTGTGAAAAGATTTTGATTGACCCAATGTCTTAGTCTTCAGGTTACTGTTACAAAAATACCATATATTCGGTGGCTTAAATCACAGACATTTATTTCTGTCATCAAAGTACTAGCCAGGCCCCACCCTGCTTAGCTTCCAAGATCAGACGAGATCAGGCGTGTTCAGGGTAGTATGGCTGTAGACAGACATTTATTTCTCACAGTTCTTGAGTCTGGGAAGTCCACAAGCAAAGTGCCAACAGATTTTGGTCTGGTGAGGACCTGCCTCCTGACTCACAGATAACCATCTTTTCATTGTGTGCTCTCATGGTAGAAAGGGCAAGAGAACTCTCTGGGGTCTCTTTTAGGTCACTCATCCCATTCATGAGAACTCCACTCTCATGACCTGATCACCTCACAGGACCTACCTCCTAGTACCATCAGATTGGGGGTTAGGTTTGCAACATAAATTTTGATGGTGGAGCGGGGGTCGGAAATCACAGACATTTATTTATTTATTTTTTTACTTTACAATATTGTATTGGTTTTGCCATACATCAACGTGCATCTGCCACGAGTGTACACATGTTCCCCATCCTGAACCCCCTCCCACCTCCCTCCCCATACCATCCCTCTGGGTCATCCCAGTGCACCAGCCCCAAGCTTCCTGTATCCTGCATCGAACCTAGACTGGCGTTTCATTTCTTATATGATATTATACATGTTTCAGTGCCATTCTCGCAAATCATCCCACCCTCTCCCTCTCCCACAGAGTCCAAAAGACTGTTCTATACATCTGTGTCTCTTTTGCTGTCTCGCATACAGGGTTGTTGTTACCATCTTTCTAAATTTCATATATATGCGTTAGTATACTGTATTGGTGTTTTTCTTTCTGGCTTACTTCACTCTGTATGATAGGCTCCAGTTTCATCCACCTCATTAGAACTGATTCAAATGTATTCTTTTTAATGGCTGAGTAATACTCCATTGTGTATATGTACCACAGCTTTCTTATCCATTCATCTGCTAATGGACACCTAGGTTGCTTCCATGTCCTGGCTATTATAAACAGTGCTGTGATGAACATTGGGGTACATGTGTCTCTTTCAATTCTGGTTCCCTCAGTGTGTATGCCCAGCAGTGCGATCGCTAGATCATAAGGCAGTTCTATTTCCAGTTTTTTAAGGAATCTCCACACTGTTCTCCATAGTGGCTGTACTAGTTTGCATTCCCACCAACAGTGTAAGAGGGTTCCCTTTTCTCCACACCCTCTCCAGCATTTATTGCTTGTAGACTTTTGGATCGCAGCCATTCTGACTGGCGTGAAATGGTACCTCATTGTGGTTTTGATTTGCATTTCTCTGATAATGAGTGATGTTGAGCATCTTTTCACGTGTTTGTTTGCCATCTGTATGTCTTCTTTGGAGAAATGTCTATTTAGTTCTTTGGCCCATTTTTTGATTGGGTCATTTATTTTTCTGGAATTGAGCTGCAGGAGTTGCTTGTATATTTTTGAGATTAGTTGTTTGTCAGATGCTTCATTTGCTATTATTTTCTCCCATTCTGAAGGCTGTCTTTTCACCTTGCTTATAGTTTCTTTTGTTTTGCGGAAGCTTTTAATTTTAATTCGATCCCATTTGTTTATTTTTGCTTTTATTTCCAATATTCTGGGAGGTGGGTCATAGAGGATCCTGCTGTGATGTAAATATGTCGGAGAGTGTTTTCCCTATTATCTCCTCTAAGAGTTTTATAGTTTCTGGTCTTATGCTTAGATCTTTAATCCATTTTGAGTTTATTTTTGTGTATGGTGTTAGAAAGACATTCAGTCCTGAACACCTAGTTTGAATTTCTAATTCCAGTTTGAACTTCACACCTATGTTTTGAGCAGAGTCAAACTACTCAATGGCACCCCACTCCAGTACTCTTGCCTGGAAAATCCCATGGATGGAGGAGCCTGGTAGGCTGCAGTCCATGGGGTCGCTAAGAGTCGGACACGACTGAATGACTTCACTTTCACTTTTCACTTTCATGCATTGGAGAAGGAAATGGCAACCCACTCCAGTGTTCTTGCCTGGAGAATCCCAGGGACGGGGGAGCCTGGTAGGCTGCCGTCTATGGGGTCACACAGAGTCGGACACAACTGAAGTGACTTAGCAGCAGCAGCAGCAGCAGCAGCAAACTACTCAAACCATCTGTATTTCAAATGGAGGAGTAAAGGAATAGATGATACTCATATTCTCTTAATTTACTTTGGTATAATCTTTTTCCTATGAGATGAGACTGTTATTACTATTGCAGGTTTTAGCCAATGCACTAAAACAAGAAAAGGAAGTAAGTATTATTAATAGTGGAAAGGAAAAGATAGAATTGACATGGATTTGATGTAATATGTCTACCTTGAAAATTCAAAGATATGAATAGAAAACTATTTGAAAAATAGAGTTCTGCAAGATATTTTGGGGGGATATAAGATCATTAAATAAAAATCAGCAGCTTTCCACTTTTAGTTCTGTCAGGTAGGCAGACAGTGTTTAGAAAAACTCTTCCTGAAACATGTATATTATCATATATGAAACAGATTGCCAGTCCAGGTTCGATGCATGAGACAGGGTGCTCAGGGCTGGTGCACTGGGATGATCCAGAGGGATGGGATGGGGAAGGAGGTGGGTGGGGTGTTCAGGATGGGGAACACATGTAAACCCATGGCTGATTCATATCAATGTATGGCAAAAACCACTACAATATTGTAAAGTAATTAGCCTCCAACTAAAATAAATAAAAAAACTTATCAAATTGCACGCTTAAGAAAAATAAAAAAAATAAAATATGGAGGGTTCGAGAAAAAAAAAGAAAAAGAAAAACTCTTCCTGTAATGGCATACCTTAAAATATTATGTGGAATTTTAACAAAAAGTACTTTTCAATGCATACCTGAGGTAGTAGGAAAGGAAGAGAGTTTCTGAGAACTTAGAAATAATAAGAAAGTGTGAGCTAATTAGTATTGGTTAGCACTGGAAATGATGCCTACCCAGGTATTACCTGCTGATCCTTGGTAGCTTAGGACCTATATTTTTATAGATCTGTGTATGAGAGAATGGAGATGAAGTTTGGCACCTTAGGTGGTGGGGAGGGAAAGAAGTTTCAGTGGAGAATCACCAGGTATAAAGCTGGGATGTCTGAAGGATGACATCCTTAATAAATGACCAGTGAAAGAGCTCTTCC
>NW_011494814.1:2165083-2178546 GCF_000754665.1 Bison bison bison | reverse complement strand
TGAAGGGCATGGAACATAGCATGAAAAGGTCTGTCATAGGTCTAATAAGACCTTCTAGAAGGAGGTAATGGAGAAAATGTGACTGAGGCATTCTTTAAAGAGATAGATAATGTTTGAGAGGTTTCCAGATAGAACTAAAATTTAGGAAAACAATAGCGTATAATTTGGCCTGGGAGAGAGAGTCATTAGATTTTAAACATTCAGATGGGAAAAGGAGCAGTATTGATTAACTTTATACTTTAAATGTTTGTGTACATTACTGGATCATCATTTTAAGAACAGAACTGGACCATGTGATTTCTATTTTAGAAGGGGGAAATGAGGGAAAGAATCACAATAAAAAAATAAGGCTACTCCTCAAAAAACTTAGGCAAAGAGAAAGTACAATACAGAATAGTTGATATGAATTCAAATGTACCAATAATATTAATATTATGCAACTCTCCAGTTGCAAGATTAATATTGTAAGACAGGATAAAACAAAACCTAAAACCATAATTACAACAAGAGTAAAATCCGGATAGGTTAAAGCTGTTTAGAAGAGTTGTTCCTTAAAACATAAAAATGTACATAGGCTAAAAGTTAAAGGATCGAAAATGATAAATCAGGCAAAATGAAAGTGGGTATAATATTAATAGACAAAATAGACTTTGAAGACTTTTAAAGCCAAAGTATTACTGAAAGTGAGGAATTGCTACCTGTAAACAAGCTTCCTCTAATGGCTATCTATGGACTCTTCTTTTTGAATGTAAGTGGAACATTTGGAAAAATTGACTGTGTGCTGGCCACTGAAACAAGTTTGAGTAAATTTCAAAGATTATACATTCAGACCACATTCTCTAATTGTCACACAATTAATTTAGAAGTTTATAACAAAATAGTAACTAAAAACATCTACACATTTGGAAATTAAGTTGATTAATAACTTATGGTTGAAAGAAGAAATAATGAAAATGAAAACATGGGACAGTGCTAAAATAATATTTAGAGGTAAATAGTCATGTTATATTTAAAAAGAAGAAATTGAAAATAAATCTGGTAACTCTTTAACTGAAGAAATTAGAATAATGCAGTCAACCCAAAGATAGTAGAAGGAATAAAGGGATTAAGAACAGAAATTAATGAACTTGAAAGCAAAGATACAGTGGAGAGGACCAACAGAACTGAAAAAAAATTAATAACTTAGACAAATTTCTGGTAATGTAGAATTAAAAAATAGATGTATAAAAAAATTGGAAATAAAGATGGGAATTGACAGATACAACCATTAGTTTTAATTATGAGAAAGTGTTTTAAACATTTTCTGAAATAGAAAATTCCTGAAAAAATATGTATCACCAAAACAGGTTAAGAAATAAATACAATATCTAGATCATTCTATACTTATTTAAAAAAATGGAATCAGTAGTTAAAAATCTTATTGTGATGAAAATAGCAAGCCAACACTCAAAAAACTGGTAATTCCAATCTTTTTTTTTTTTCATTTTTTAATTAATTTATTTTTTAATTGAAGGATAATTGCTTTACAGAATTTTGTTGTTTTCCAATCTTACACAAACTCACTCATGGAATAGAAAAGTATACAATACTTTACAACTTATGAGGCTTAACTGTGAGGCTAGTTAAACCTTAGAAGCTGGGATGAAAAGAGAAAAATTATGGAACAGTCTCCCTAATTAATGTATGTAAAAAGACTGAAGCAAATGTTAGCAAAACAAATTCAACATTATACAAAACAACTATATTTTGATTAAATTTGATTTAATACACAAAAGCACATTTGATTCAGTATTAGTAAAACTTTGTTAATGTAGCTTACTATTTTAGCAGATTAAAGCAGAAAAAGTATAATTCAGAAAGATGCTGAAAAAGCATTTTACAAAACCCAGAAACCATTTATGATCAAAACTCTTCTCGAACAAGGAATAAAATTATCGGAACTTTCTTTAACCTGATACAGTGTATCTCTTAAAAATATATAGCAAAAATCATACTTACTGGTGAACTATTAAAAGCATTCCATTTAAAATTATGAGTAAGAGAAAGACGCTGGTATCACAGCTTTATTTAACATTATATAGGCACTCCTAACCTGCAAAATAAGTTCCAACACATACTAACACAGGTGAATAGGGAATTAAATAAAAGAAGCAAACTGTCATTATTTGCAGAAAATATAATTAAGTAGAAATAAATTTAAATCTATAGAAAAATTATTAAAATGGGCACAGAAATTTAGTAGGGTGATTAGATATAAGATTAATATATGAGAAAATTAAACTTCTATTTAGTACCAATAAAAAATTAGAAAGTTCAGTTTCAAAAAAGATACAAATAGCTTCAGAAATACAGGGTACCTGGGAACAAATCTAGCAAATGTACAAATTTCATGTGGAAAATTTTTTTAAGTTTTATTGAAATAGAAAAATGGTAACGATGACCCTATATGCAGGACAGCAAGAGACACATGTAAAGAACAGACTTTTGGACTCTGTGGGAGAAGGCAAGGGTGGGATGATTTGAGAGAAAAGCATGAAACATGTATATTACCATATGTGAAATAGATGACCAGTCCAAGTTCAATGCATGGAACAGGGCAATCACAGCCAATTCATTGGGACAACCCAGAGGGATGGGATGGGGAGGGAGGTGGGAGGTGGGGCTTGGGACAGGGGGACACATGTACACCCATGGGTGATTCATGTCAATGTATGGCAAAAACTACCACAATATTGTAAAGTAATTAGCCTCCAATTAAAATAAATAATTTTTTTTAATGTCAATAAATGGAAAACAAATGATGTTCATGGATAGGAAGACTAAATTTTATAAAAATCTCAGTCTTCCTAATAGTCTTGCAAATTCAGTCAAAACTCCACTTGTCAAAAGTGATGACCAAGTTGAATTTACGTATTATAAAGATGAGCAAAGGGTCTATGAACAGATAAGAGAGAATAATATGTGGCTTGCTGTGCCATATAACAGGACTTATTATAAAGCTGCACTATATGCCCTATTTGAGGATAGACAGACTTAAGGATAGACAGATAAACAACTAGAACTGAATAGATAGTCCAGAAACAGAATATACATATTTGGAAACCTGATTTATGACAAGGCTAGCATTGCAGATTATTGATGATGGGATAATTTATTATCCACACAAAAATAAAAAAGTGAATCCTCACATTACACACACAAATTAATTTTAGATGGTTTAATGACTTAGATGGCTCAGATGGTAAAGCATCTGCCTGCAGTGTGGGAGACCTGGGCTCAACCCTGGGTTGGGAAGGTTCCCCGGAGAAGGCAATGGCAATCCACTCCAGTACTCTTGCCTGGAAAATCCCATGGACGGAGGAGCCTGGTGGGATACAGTCCATGGGGTTGCAAAGCATCAGACACAGCTGAGCGACTTCACTTTAATTAATGACTTAGATGTGAAATTCAAAGCCATGGAGGTTTAGAAGATAATATGAGACTGTCTCAATGACTGTATTACTAAAGGCTTTCCTAAAGAAAACCCAAAAAGGTTAGAATATAAATGAAAAAAATCGATTAGTTTGATTACATAAAAAGTAAGAACTTCTGCTATTCAAGAGACATTATAAAGGATTCAACAGAGCCTTGTTCAAGATGATGAACTCAAATACCTAGTGCATTTGATTAATGAATTTGATACTTGTGCAACTGGAAAATGGGAACAAACAGCTAATAAATACATAGAAACTGAAGGAAACGCATACACACGTTCCGCCAAAGATCTTATCAGTTCAGAGAGACAAAGGAAAAATAGTATTGTGTGCTATATTGCTCATCTGTTACTAACATTTACATGACTATGTAATAAAAATTGTGTGATATAATTGTGTTGGGAAGATGGGTGCATGAAAAGTGTGTCAGTGTTTGTGGAAAAGAGCTAAATAATATGTCATAACTAAAAACTGTCAGACTTTTGGTTTGGTGGATTAGCTAATTGTATAGTATCAACATTAATTTTATAGTTGTGACTAATTGTACTACGGTTATATAAAATATTAACATTAGGGAAAGCTAGGTGAAGGGCATATGAGGACTTTGGCTATATTTGCGACTGTCTGTAAGTGTAGTATTAATTCATTGTAAGAAGTTTAAAAAGTCAGTTAATTAGCCATCTGTATGTCTTTGGAGAAATGTCTGTTTAGGTGGGTGGGGTGAATTGAGAAAGTAGTACTGAAACATAAATTCAGTTCAGTTCAGTTCAGTCGCTGTCGTGTCCGACACTTTGCGACCCCATGAATTGCAGCACTCCAGGTCTACCTGTCAATCACCAATTCCTGGAGTTTACCCAAACTCATGTCCATCCAGTCTGTGATGTCATCCAACCATCTCTTCCTCCATCGTCCCCTTTTCCTCCTGCCCCCAATCCCTCCCAGCATCAGGGTCTTTTCCAATGAGTCAACTCTTCGCATGAGGTGGCCAAAGTATTGGAGTTTCAGCTTCAGCATCAGTCCTTCCAATGAACACCCAGGACCGATCTCCTTTAGAATGGACTGGTTGGATCTCCTTGCAGTCCAAGGGACTCTCAAGAGTCTTCTCCAACACTACAGTTCAAAAGCATCAATTCTTTGGCGCTCAGCTTTCTTCACAGGTGAACTCTCACATCCATACATAACCACAGGAAAAACCATAGCCTTGACTAGACAGACCTTTGTTGGCAAAGTAATGTCTCTGCTTTTGAATATGCTATCTAGGTTGGTCTTAACTTTCCTTCTCAGAAGTAAGCGTCTTTTAATTTCATGGCTGCAATCACCATCTGCAGTGGTTTTGGAGCCCTCCCAAAATAAAATCTGACACTGTTTCTCCATCTATTTCCCATGAAATGATGGGACCTGATGCCATGATCTTAGTTTTCTAAATGATGAGCTTTAAGCCAACTTTTTCACTCTCCTCTTTCACTTTCATCAAGAGGCTTTTTAGTTCCTCTTCACTTTCTGCCATAAGGGTGGTGTCATCTGCATATCTGAGGTTATTGACATTTCTCCCAGCAATCTTGATTCCAGCTTGTGCTTCTTCCAGTCCAGCGTTTTTCATGATGTACTCTGGATAGAAGTTGAATAAGCAGGGTGACAATATACAGCCTTGACATACTCCTTTTCCTATTTGGAACCAGTCTTTTGTTCCATGTCCAGTTCTAACTGTTGCTTCCTGACCTGCATATAGGTTTCTCAAGAGGCAGGTCAGGTGGTCTGATATTCCCATCTGTTTCAGAATTTTCCACAGTTTATTGTGATCCACACAGTCAAAGGCTTTGGCATAGTCAATAAAGCAGACATAGATGTTTTTCTGGAACTCTCCTGCTTTTTCGATGATCCAGCGGATGTTGGCAATTTGATCTCTGGTTCCTCTGCCTTTTCTAAAACCAGCTTGAACATCTGGAAGTTCATGGTTCATGTATTGCTAAAGCCTGGCTTGGAGAATTTTCAGCATTACTTTACTAGCATGTGAGATGAGTGCAATTGTGCAGTAGTTTGAGCATTCTTTGGCATTACCTTTCTTTGGGATTGGAATGAAAACTGACCTTTTCCAGTCCTGTGGCCACTGCTGAGTTTTCCAAATTTGCTGGCATATGGAGTGTAGCAATTTCACAGCATCATCTTTCAGGATTTGAAATATCTCAACTGGAATTCCATCACCTCCACTAGCTTTGTTCGTAGTGATGCTTTCTAAGGCCCACTTGACTTCACATTCCAGGATGTCTGGCTCTAGGTGAGTGATCACACCATCGTTATTATCTTGGTCATGAAGATCTTTTTTGTACAGTTCTTCTCTGTATTCTTGCCACCTCTTCTTAATATCTTCTGCTTCTGTTAGATCCATACCATTTCTGTCCTTTATCAAGCCTATCTTTGCATGAAATGTTCCCTTGGTATCTCTAATGTTCTTTAAGAGATCTCTAATGTTTCCCATTCTGTTGTTTTCCTCTATTTCTTTGCATTGATGGCTGAGGAAGGCTTTCTTATCTCTCCTTGCTATTCTTTGGAACTCTGCATTCAGATGTTTTTATCTTTCCTTTTCTCCTTTGCTTTTTGCTTCTCTTCTTTTCACAGCTATTTGTAAGGCCTCCCCAGACAGCCATTTTGCTTTTTTGCATTTCTTTTCCATGGGGATGGTCTTGCTCCCTGTCTTCTGTACAATGTCATGAACCTCAGTCCATAGTTCATCAGGCACTCTATCTATCAGATCTAGGCCCTTAAATCTATTTCTCACTTCCACTGTATAATCATAAGGGATTTGATTTAGGTCATACCTGAATGGTTTAGTGGTTTTCCCTACTTTCTTCAATTTAAGTCTGAATTTGGCAATAAGAAGTTCATGATCTGAGCCACAGTCAACTCCCGGTCTTGTGTTTGCTGACTGTATAGAGCTTCTCCATCTTTGGCAGCAAAGAATATAATCAATCTGATTTCGATGTTGACCATCTGGTGATGTCCATGTGTAGAGTCTTCTCTTGTGTTGTCAGAAGAGGGTATTTGCTATGACCAGTGCGTTCTCTTGGCAAAACTCTATTAGCCTGTGCCCTGCTTCATTCCGTACTCCAAGGACAAATTTGCCTGTTACTCCAGGTATTTCGTGACTTCCTACTCTTGCATTCCAATCCCCTGTAATGAAAAAGACATCTTTTGGGGGTGTTACTTCTAAAAAGTCTTGTAGGTCTTCATAGAACCGTTCAACTTCAGCTTCTTCAACGTTACTGGTTGGGGCATAGGCTTGGATTACCATGATATTGAATGGTTTGCCTTGGAAACGAACAGAGATCATTCTGTCGTTTTTGAGATTGCATCCAAGTACTGCATTTCAGACTCTTATTGACTATGATGGCTACTCTGTTTCTTCCAAGGGATTCCTGTCCACAGAGGTAGATATAATGGTCATCTGAGTTAAATTCACCCATTCCAGTCCATTTAGTTTGCTGATTCCTAGAATGTCGATGTTCACTCTTGCCATCTCCTATTTGACCACTTCCAATTTGCCTTGATTCCTGGACCTACCATTCCAGGTTCCTATGCAATATTGCTCTTTACAGCATCGGACCTTGCTTCTATCACCAGTCACATCCATAGCTGGGTATTGTTTTTGCTTTGGCTCCATCCCTTCATTCTTTCTGGAGTTATTTCTCCACTGACCTCCAGTAGCATATTGGACACTTACCGACCTGGGGAGTTCCTCTTTCAGTATCCTATCATTTTGCCTTTTCATACTATTTGTGGGGTTCAAGGCAAGAATACTGAAGTGGTTTGCCATTCCCTTCTCCAGTAGACCACATTCTGTCAGACTTCTCCAGCATGACCCGTCCGTTTTGGGTGGCCTGACATGGCATGGCTTTGTTTCATTGCGTTAGACAAGGCTGTGGTCCGTGTGATCAGATTGGCTAGTTTTCTGTGAGTATGGTTTCAGTGTGTCTGCCCTCTGATGCCCTCTTGCAACATCTACCATGTTACGTGGGTTTTTCTTACCTTGGACGTGGGGTATCTCTTCACGGCTCCTCCAGCAAAGAGCAGCCGCTGTCAGTGGGTGTTCACTATATGATGCAGAGAGTTCATACCTGGTGCTCTGTGACAGCCTAGAGCAGGTGGGGTGGGTTGGGAGATGGAAGGGAGGTTCAAGAGGGAGGGGACATATGGATACCTATGGCTGATTCATGCTGATATACGGCAGAAACCAACACATGTTGTAAAGCAATTATCCTCCAATTAAAAATAAATAAAATAAATTAGAAAACAAGAAACAGCAACAACAAAAAAGTCAGTTAAGAGTTACTGGCTCTGGAGAGTAATAAAATAGAAGAGGGTTGGGGATTATTGACATTTAGTAATAATTTTAATTATACTACTTGAGTCTTTAATCATTATGCATATGTTATTGAAGAAAATAGAAAGTAGAACGAAGTCCAAAGCAGAATGAAGGAAAGTTGTTACTCTGAAAATTTAACTTGGATGCTTTGGAAAGAATTGATGAAGTTATGTGGAAAAGAGTCCTATTACCAAATTAGCTATGAGGAAGATTGAGCTTGTTAGTTTAGTCAGAAGTTATAGAGGGAAACCATAAAGAAATATATACATTCTTAAACATTTTAGTTTGGAACAGTAAAAAGCATTCTTATTCACCAGTCTTTTAATGAAGGGTCGTAGTTTTTTCTTTGTGTGAAGTGAAAGTCGCTCAGTCGTGTCCAACTCCTTGCGACCCCATGGACTATACATCATGGAATTCTCCAGGTCAGAATACTGGAGTGGGTAGCCTTTCCCTTCTCTAGGGGATCTTCACAACCCAGACATCGAACCCAGGTCTCCCATATTGCAGGCGGATTCTTTACCAGCTGAGCTATCAGGGAAGCCCTTTTCTTGTGTAGGTATCCAATGAATAGAGTTGAGTTCAGTAATGGATTTCTTGTATAAACCATGCCTATATGCTTTATACATTATTTTAAATTTAAACTTCTTTAAAGAGGAGAAAGAACTGAAGAATATATGATAAAATCTGAATGTGTAATCTTGCTAGATTTTTATGATTTTGTCCTAAACTTTTAGCCCTGTACTTGTCTAAGTTATCTAAGATAAGAGGGCTTTTTATATACTTTGTTATGGTGAAAATGTAGGATATGGTAGCGAAAATGACTGGAGGCATGACTGCACAGATAGTTTGATAAAATAAACTATATTTTATAATAGTCTTTTGCCCCATGAAGTGTATTTTCTTTGTTTTGTTGTGAGCATAAGTAGTACATTGGTTTTTATCTTAAGATTAATACAATTTCTTGTTTCAGATTAGAGTCAAGTTGTTTTTTTTTTTCTTTCTTTTATTGTGGTAAAAACCACATAACTTAAAGTTTACCCTGTTAACCATTTTTAAGTGTACGTTGTTCAGTCACTCAGTCGTGTCCGACTCTTTGTGACCCAATGGGCTGTAGCACGCCAGGCTTCCCTGTCCGTCTTCATGTCCTGGAGCTTGCTCAAACTCATGTCCATTGAGTCGGTGATGCCATCTAGCCATCTCGTCCTCTGTCGTCCCCTTCTCCTCCTGCCTTCAGCCTTTCCCAGCATCAGGGTCTTTTCCAGTGAGTCAGCTCTTTGCATCAAGTGGCCAAAGTATTGGAGCTTTAGCTTAGTCATCTCATCCTCTGTCGTCCCCTTCTCCTCCTGCCTTCAGCCTTTCCCAGCATCAGGGTCTTTTCCAATGAGTCAGCTCTTTGCATCAAGTGGCCAAAGTATTGGAGCTTTAGCTTCAGCATCCGTCCTTCTAATAAATATTCAGGACTGATTTCCTTTAGGATGGACTGGTTGGATCTCCTTGCAGTCCAAGGGACTCTGAAGAGTCTTCTCCAACACCACAGTTAAGTGGTATTTAATACATTTATAATATTGTTCAGCCATCAGCACCAACTATCTCCATAGTTCTTTTCATCTTGGAAAACTGAAACACTCTGCCCATTAAACAGTACCTCTTTATTGCTACTTCCCCATGCTTTTGTCAACCATCATTCTACTTTCTGTCATTTTGACTTTCAGTATCTCATTTAAGAGGAATCATAGAGTAGTTCTCTCTCTTTTTTTTTTTTTTTTGGTGGATAACTTACTTTACTCAGCATAATGTTCTCATGGTTCATCCTTGTAGCGTATGTCAGAATTTTCTTCCTTTTTTGAGGCTGAATAATATTCCATTGTATATCTATACCACATTTAGCTTATCCATTCATTCATTAATGGGCACTTGGTTTGTTTCCACATTTTAACTATTATGAATACTGTTGCTATGAACACGAGTGTACAAAAATCTCTTCGGGACACTGAGGCCATGCTTTCAGTCCTTTTTTGGTATATAGTAAGAAATAGAGTTGCTGGATTGTATAGTAATTCTATTTTAGTTTTTTGAAGAACTCATATTATTTTCTGTAGTATTTCCATTTTACATTCCTGTGAATAGTGCACAAGGATTCCCATTTGTCTATATTCTTGCCAATTGTTATTTCTTGTAGGTTTCTATTTTTTACATTTTGATGGCAGCTATCCTAATACTGTGAGGTGACCTCTCATTATAATTTTGATTCACATTTTAATAACAATCAGGATGTTGAACATTTTTTCTTGTGCTTATTGGCCATTTGTATACCTTCCTTGAAGAAATGTCTATTCACTTCCTTTGCCCATTTTTGAATTTTGTTGTTTTATTGAGTTTTAAGAATTTTCTCTATATTCTGGGTGTTAATCTCTATAGAATAAATGATTTACAAATATTTTCTCCCATTTTGTGGATTGCCTTTTCACCCTGTTGATATTGTCTCCTGATGCACAACATTTACAAACTTTCATGAACTCCAGTTTGTCTGGGTTTCTTTTGTCGCTCTTGTTTGGTGTTGTATCCAAGAAAGACTCACCAAATCCAGTGGCATGAATCTCTTGCCCTGTGTGTTCTAAGAGATTTATAATTAATAGCTCTTCCATTTAGGGCTTTGATCCATTTTTTAGTTAATTTTTTATGTTAGGTAAAGGTCCAACTTCATTCTTTTGTGTTTGGATATCCAATTTTCCCAGCTTTCCCCCCATTGAATGATTTTGGCCTCTTTGTGAAAAAATCATTTGACTGTATAAGTGAGAGTATATTTCTGGGGTTTCTATTCTATTCCATTGGTTTATATGTCTGCATTTCTGCCAGTACCCCACTGGGTTTTGATTGCTGTAGCTGTGTAGTAAATTTTGAAATAAGGAAGTAAGAGTCTTCAAGCTGTGTTCTTCTTTTTCAAGATTGATTTTCATATTGGGGATCCCTTGAGATTCCATATGAATATTAGGATGGATTTATTTCTGCAAAAAATGTTAACAGCATTTTGATAAGGATTGCGTTGAATCTGTAGGTGACTTTGGGTAGTATTGCCATCTTAATGTTAAGTCTTTCAGCTGATGAACATGGGATGTGTTTTTATTTTTGTCTTCTTTAAATTCTTTCAGCAATATTTTATAGTTTTAATTTTACAAGTCTTTTATCTCCTTGATTAATTCCAAAGTATTTATTCTTTTTGATGCTGTTATAAATAGGATTTTCATTATTTCCTTTTAAGATTGTTCATGTGTATAAGAAATAAACTGATTTTTTAATTTTAACTTTGTATCTTCTACTAGGTTTACTTATTAGCTCCAATAGTTTTCTTTCTGGAATCTTTAAGGTCTTATATATAAGATCATAATATCTGTGAAACGAGGAAACTTTACTTCCTCCTTTGCAGTTTGGATGCTATTTATTTCTTTGTCTTGCTTCATTGCTCTGGCTATAACTTTCAGTATTATGTTGAGTAGAAGTGGCAAAAGTGGGCCTCCTTGTCTTACTCCTGATCCTAGAGGAGAAACATTCAGTCTTTTATTATTGAGTACTATGTTGCTTTTGGTTTTTCACATTTGGCTTGTATTATGTTGAGATTTGAAGTAAGAAATTGACAGACAAATTACTTATTGAGGCTATTTTTTAGAACACTTGAAAATTATAGATGTGTTTCTGAAACTATATCCCACCTGTTTTTAGATGTTGAATCTATTGCATATGTTAGTTGTATACTTGGTATGATGTTTTAACTGTTTCAAATTGAGATGTATTAATTTAAGAGTAGCAATATGAGTAGCTTTGTTATTTTTCAGTTGCTAAGTCCTGTCTGACTCTTTGGGACCCCACGGACTGCAGCACACCAGGCTTCCCTGTCCTTCACTCTCTCCCAGAGTTTGCTCAGATTTATGTCCATTGATTCAGTGATGCCATCCAACTATCTCATCCTGTCACCTCATTCTTCTGCCCTCAACGTTTCCCAACATCAGGGTATTTTCTAATGAGTCGGCTCTTCACATCAAGTGGCCAAAGTATTTATTGGTGCTTCATCTTCAGCATCAGTCCTTCCAGTGAATATTCAGAGTTGATTTCCTTTAAGATTGACTGGTTTGATCTTGCAGTCCAAAGGACCCTCAAGAATCTTCTCCAGCACCACAGTTGAAAGTATCAATTCTTTGGTGCTCAGCGTTCTTTATGGTCCAACTCTCACATCCATTCATGACTACTGGAAAAACCATAGCTTTGACTATACGGACCTTTGTTGGCAAAGTGATGTCTCTGCTTTTTAATACACTGTCTAGGTTTGTCATAGCTTTTTTTCCAATACCTTAGTTAGATTTTTAATTTGACACTGCTTGATGATTATGTTTATGTATAGTGACTTTCTCTTCTAAAAAATGTTTTTTTCTCTTTCAGGCAACTTAATGCGGCCTCTTTTGAATTATGGTATTGCTTGGTGAGCATATTTTTTTTTTTTACTTTATGTTAGTTTTCAGAGTAATATTGATTACCCTATGTAATTTAGTTGTATTTTTGGTTTCCTTCTGCAGTATGTCCATGGGCTTCCTGGTTGAAGAGACTGCCCCCCTTGTTTGGAGAGGTCTTATGGTAATGTCTGCCATTGAGAAACTATTGAGGCAGGTAATAAAATTGCTTTAAGTAGAATTTTATTATGGGTACACTGTGGTAAATATTTGCTGGTGAAGGGTCACTAAAGTTTCCAGTCATGTTTGAGATGTTTTGCAAAAGAATCCAGTTGACAGACTGAATTTATAATGAGTTATGTGGCGCCAAGACCAAATTCTACCATCATGTGATTGAAACTTTCCCATTGCTTTTCAGTACTAATGTCTAATGCCTTATTTTATATTGTTCTGTTTCCCTTTTCAGACTCTGTTGAGTCTGTAGTACAATGAGGATATCTATTTTATAAGTAATCTGCCTTCTTTAGATTTATGGTTAATTTCATTGTGGCCAATATTGAGTTATAAGGGCATTGTAGAAATTCCTCAAATGTAGAAAAAAATATTTAAACCACCGTGTTTATGATTTAAAATTGCTTCAGAAGAAAATGAAATTTTATTTTACTCTGAGTACATATGGCTGTATATTTATATATATAGTGTCTGTCCAATCAACTTTAATTTATCCTTAAGGAAGAGAACATTTGATTTGATAATCTAAAAATATCAGATGGGCTGTATGTTATTTATAGAAATAAATTTTATTTTTTTCTTAGTTGCTGTACATTTATAGTTAATTATTTTCTAGGTTATAAGTACTTCACATTTTCTCACTGACTCACAACAGTTACCCCCTATTTATTCACGTTTTACTTTAGGTCAGGCACCATGCCATAGGTTGACAGTTCTAATCATAGGTACTCCTATATTCATTTCCAGTTGTTAAAGTAAGTAGATATTTCTTGAACTCTGAAACTCTTCTTTTTCCCCTGTAACATCTTGTCTTATTTTTCTGCTGCTTGAGTTCTGATAAATTTGCTTTTTGATCTTTGTTCCCAGGATCTTTCTGTTTTCCCAGCACATTTAAGTCTCTTGGCTACATTTCTTTCTCTTTTACACTCAGATCCCATAGTTAGTTATTTCAGTTATACT
>NW_011494814.1:2115922-2164983 GCF_000754665.1 Bison bison bison | reverse complement strand
TAACAACATTCTGTCCATCCCGTGATCTTGACCTTTATTTTCGTGGATTAAACCAGCCTTTTTTTTCTTTAAGGAAATTTTAAAACAATCTTTATTCAGTTTATAATTAGAGTCAATGAAAATTTGGAAACACAGAAGGAGGATTCTGATTTTAATATTGTTGACTGAAAAAAAAGTACAACCTATAAGTTGAAAATTATGTTTTGTTTGGTGGACAAACCGAGGACTTAATCCTTGGATGCAGTCTCTCGGATAACTCTAAAGGACTGCTTCAAAGTGGTTAAGGGAGGAACCAGGATATATGAATTTTTGCAGCAAAGTTTTCCAGGTAGTCAGAACATCAAAAGATTACCGTTAATTTGGGGAGAATGGATACATGTATTCATATGGCTTAGTTCCTTTGGTGTCCACCTGAAACTCTCACAACATTGTTAATTGGCTATACTCCAGTATAAAATACAAAAGTTAAAAAAAAAATTACTGTTACTAAAGAAAACCACATATCTCAAGGTAAGGAATTTAGTGCTTGTTTATGTACAGGAAGATGCAAGAGCTTGGGCTCACTGAAATCATTCCTCAGTTATCTGGGGCCTCAGCTATCTGGGACCAGTATCCTGTGCTTTCTCCTTCTAAGCTTGCTCTCAGGGTGCACCATCGGGGTGGCTGCAGCAGCTGACAGACCGCTAGATGACAGACATCCTGTTTCTATCCTAAGTTCCCTCAGGGCTAACTGTCAGGGAGGCTACAGGGCAGTGGCTTGATGGCTGCAAATCCTTTGTTTACTGATATGGCAGGCAACATTTTTTCATCCTCATTATTGGTTTTCCCCCTCCTGTGTTAGGGTTAGAATTATCAACAGGAAATGATTCAGAATTCCTCCTAAGGCTTTGTGGATGGCCGCAAGAAGGTGGAAATTCTTCCACTTTCCACAGTAATCAGACACTTAGAGATTCAAGTCAGTGAGAAGAGACACAGAAATACAGGCCAAAGGTTGGTGTTCTGAGGAGCATGCTCTGTGAAAGTATAATAGCTGGTTAGATGCTCTGTGGGCTTCCCCTGATGGCTCAGCAGGTGAAGAACCTGCGTGCAATCCAGGAGACACAGGACACGCAGGTTCGATCGCTGGTTGGAAAGATCCTCTCGAAAAGGAAATGGCAAACCACTCCAGCATTCTTACCTGAAAAATCCCATGGACAGAAGAGCCTGGAGGGCTACAGTCAGCAACAAATTTCCTTCGTTTCTTGATGTTCTATGTAGCAGTGGATTGTGGAGGATACCTAGTTCATTGGCCAATTAAAAAAAATTGAATATAACACATGTACAGAATATAACACGTATACATGATCTGATCTGATACATGTACATAAGGGTCCAGATAGATGGATTATCCCAAAGAGAAAATACCTTTGTACTCATCACCTAGGACAAAATAAGCAGAATACCAGTGTTTCAGATGCTCTTCTATCTCATCCCAGATACTAATTTGTGGGGAGATGATAAATACTTGTGGTCAGTCTGCCATCTTAAGCTAAAATCTGTTTTTAAAGTTGTTTTTCCTTTCTTTCAATGTTTTACTGGGTTAAACTTACAGATATAGTAGGATGCACATATCTTATATATGGAGTTCAATGATTTTTGATAAACATATATAACTATGTAACCACACCCCAGTCAAGATAGAGAACATTTTTATCCCCCTCTAGAAAGTTTCCTTGGGCTCCCTTGCTGCTGCTGCTAAGTCACTTCAGTCGTGTTCGACCCTGTGCGACCCCATAGACAGCAGCCCACCAGGCTCCCCCATCCCTGGGATTCTCCAGGCAAGAATACTGGAGTGGGTTGCCATTTCCTTCTCCAGTGCATGAAAGTGAAAAGTGAAAGTGAAGTCGCTCAGTCGTGTCCGACTCTTAGTGTCCCCATGGACTGCAGCCTACCAGGCCCCTCCATCCTTGGGATTTTCCAGGCAAGAGTACTGGAGTTGGGTGCCATTGCCTTCTCCACTTAGGCCATCACTATTGTGACTTCTGTCACTCTAAGTGAGTTTTGTGTGTTCTTATATATTTCATATAAAGGGAACCTTGTAGTATAATTTCCTTTTGCATCTCATTTGTTTTTCTTAGCCTAATGCTTTTAAAATCATCCTTGTTGCATGTATCAGTAGCTGAGTCCTTTTTATTGCTGAGTAGTAATTCCTTTGCATGAATATAACCCAATTTATAACTTCTGATGATAGACAATTGTGTAGTCTCCAGTTTTGGGCTATTATGAATGATGCTGCTGTAAATACTTGTACAGGTATTCATAATGGTTCCAACTGTTTCACATCCTTTTTTTGTGTGTGTTATCATTCTCTTCACTGGTGGCTGTAAAAATGATGTCTTCCAATGGTTTCGGTTTGTGCTTCCCTGATGGTCAGTGATGTTAAGCCCCTTTTCATGTGCATGTTAGATATTGCTGTGTCTTCTTTCATAAGTGTTATGTTCAAGTCCTTCACTTTTTTTGGCTCATTTCTCTTCTTGTAATTGAGTATTCTGGCTATGAGTCCATTATCAGATACATATATTGGGAATATTTCTCCCAGTCTGTGGCTTGCCTTTTGATGAGCTGAAGTTTTAAATTTTCATGAAATCCAGTTTATCAAAAAATTATATTTAATGCTTAGTGTTCTCTGTGTCCTCTGTAGGAAATCTTTGCCTGTCTACCCCAAGGTTGTAAAGACATTCCTGTATATTTCTTTTATCTTAAAACTTATGGGTCTGGCTTGTATATATTAATTTTCGTGTGTGAAGTGAGATAATGATCGAGGTTTATATTTTTCGTTGTTGTGTGATAACAGGAAATACATTTATTCTTTGTCCTTTGGTCCTGACACAAAGCTCCCCAAACCCTTGGAATTTCCTGAGTGGTAGATTTGTCCTTTGTCATTCATAAGGAGCCCCTTTTTCAGCACACTGGCTGGTTCATGCTAGGGAGATGACTTAGGGTGGAATCTCTAGATAGCCTCAGATGGGACTGGTCACCAGAAGACCAAGTATTTACAGAGTTAGAATTTTCCACCTCACCTGCCTACCTCTGGGAAGGGGATATAGGGTGGACTGCAGATTAAACGCTATAAAACTCTTGAACAAGATTTGATGAGCTTCTGGGTTGTAAAACACATCCATGTGCTGGGTAGGTTGTGTACCCTAGCTCCATGGGGACAGAAGCTCCTGTGCTCAGAGCCCTTTTGAACCTTGCCCTGTGTACTTACCACGTCTTCATCTGCCCTTTCATCTGTATCCTATACCCTTTGTAATAAACTGGGAAATGTAAGTAAACATTTCTGTGAGCTCTGTGAGCTGCTCAAGTACAATATAGGCACACCTAAGATATTTTAAGTTTGGTTCCAGACCAGTACAATGAAGAGAGTATCACAATAAAGCCATTACACAAACTTTTTTGTTTCCCAGTGCACAAAGAGTTTTGTTTCACTGTACTTTAGTCTGTTAAGTATACAGTAGCATTATGTCTAAAAGAAACATTGTACATACCTTAATTAAGAAACACTTTATTGCTGGAAAGCATTAACCATCATCTAAGTCTTCAGCAGTCCCTTGGACTGCAAGGAGATCCAACCAGTCCATTCTGAAGGAGATCAGCCCTGGGATTTCTTTGGAAGGAATGATGCTAAAGCTGAAACTCCAGTACTTTGGCCACCTCATGCAAAGAGTTGACTCATTGGAAAAGACCCTGATGCTGGGAGGAATTGGGGGCAGGAGGAGAAGGGGACGCCAGAGGATGAGATGGCTGGATGGCATCACTGACTCGATGGACGTGAGTCTGAGTGAACTCCGGGAGTTGGTGATGGACAAGGAGGCCTGGTGTGCTGCGATTCATGGGGTTGCAAAGAGTCGGACACGACTGAGCGACTGAACTGAAGTCTTCAGCAAGTCATAATCTTTTTGCAATAGTGACATCAAAGGTCAGTGATCACAGATCACAGTGACAAATACAGTAATAATTAAAAAGTTTGAAATATTGTAAGGATTACCAAAATGTGATGCAGAGACACAAAGTGAGTAAATGCTCATGTGGAAAAATGGTCCTGAAAGACTTGCTTGATGCAGGTTTGCCGCAAACCTTCAATTTGTAAAAAATGCAGTATCTGTGAAGCATGATAAAATGAGATATGTTTGTAATTGAACTTAAGGAGAGGGATCTTGAGAACCTCTGATTAATAGCCAGTTAGCCCCAAAGCACATGTAACAGCCTGGATTTGTGATTGGCATCTGAATTGGGTGCAGTCTTGTGGGACTAAGCCCTTAATATGGAATCTGATGCTATCTCCAGGTAGAGAGTGTCAGAGTTAATTGCTTGGTCATATTGGAAAATACACATTATCTAATTTTTCTAGCATTATTTGTTGAGAAGACTTCCCTTTCCCCATTGAATGGACTTGATACATTAGACAAAAATCAATTAAGCTTATGTATAGGGTCTATCTCTGGACACTGCTGTATTCCAGTAATAGTTGAATCCTTACAGTAAAACCATATTGTCTTAATGATTGTAGCTCTTTAGAAGGCTTATTAATATCAGAAAGTGAGAGTCCTCCAACTTTGTTCTTTCTTAAGATTACTTTGACTACTTTAGGTTTTTTCACATTTCTATATAATTTTCATATTCAGCTTATCGATTTGTAAAGCATATTACTGTTTTCATTAGGATTTGTTGTTCTTCAGCTGCTAAGTCGTATCCAACTCTTTGTGACCCAGTGGACTGCAGCACACCAGGCTCCTCTGTCCTCCATTATCCCCTGGAGTTTGCTCAAATTTATGTCCATTGAGTCGATGATGCTGTCTAACTGAGTCGGTGATGCTGTCTAACCCTTTCATCCTCTGCCACCCCCTTTTGCCTTTAATCTTTCCCAGCATCAAGGTCTTTTTCAGTGACTCAGCTCTTCCTAATCAGGTGGCCAAAGTGTTGGAGCTTCAGCTTTAGCATCATCTTTCTAATGAGTATTCAGGGTTGATTTCCTTTAAGATTGACTGGTTTGATCACCTTGCAGTCCACAGTACTCCAAAAGCATCAGTTCTTTGGTGCCCACCCTTCTTTATGGTTCAATCTCACATCCATACGTGACTACTAGAAAAACCAGAGCTTTGATTATATGGACCTTTGTTGGCAAAGTGATGTATCTGATTTTTAATATGCTATCTAGGTTTGTCATAGCTTTCCTTCCAAGGAGCAAGTGTCTTTTAATTTCATGGCTGCAGTCAACATCCACAGTGCTTTTGGAGCCCAAGAAAACAAAATCTGTCACTGCTTCCACTTTTTCCACTTCTATTTGCTGTGAAGCGATGGGACCAGATGCCATATCTTAAGTTTTTTGAATGTTGAGTTTTAAGCCAGCTTTTTCACTCTCTTCTTTCACCCTCATTAAGAAGCTCTTTACTTCCTCTTCAGTTTCTGCCTTTAGAGTGGTATCATCTGCATATCTGAGGTTGTTGATATTTCTTCTGGCAATGTTGATTTCAACTTGTGATTTATCCCACCTGGCATTTCACATGATATACTCTGCATGTAAGTTAAATAAGCAGGATGACAATATACAGCCTTGTGGTACTCCTTTCTCAATTTTGAACCCGTCCATTGTTCCATGTCCAGTTCTAGCTGTTGCTTCTTGACCCACATACAGGTTTCTCAGGATATAGGTAAGAAGGTCTGGTACTCCCATCTCTTTAAGAATTTTAGTCAGTGAAATAGAAGTAGATATATTTTCTTGAATTCTCTTGCTTTCTTGATGATCCAACACATGTTGGCAATTTTTATCTCTGGTTCCTCTGCCTTTTCTAAACCTGGCTTGTACATCTGGAAGTTCTTGGTTCATGTACTACTGAAGCCTAGCTTGAAGGATTTTGAGCATAGCCTTGTTAACATGTGAAATGAGCGCAATTGTACAGTAGTTTGAATATTCTTTGGCATTGCCCTTCTTTGGGATTGGTATGAGAACTGACCTTTTCCAATCCTATGGCCACTGCTGAGTTTTCCAAATTTGCTGACATATTGAGCACAGCACTTTAACAGCATCACCTTTTAAAATTTTAAATAGCTCAGCTGGAATTCCATCACCTCCACTAGCTTTGTTTGTGGTAATGCTTCTCAAGTAATGCTCCAGGATTTCTGGCTCTAGGTGAGTGACCACACCATCATGGTTATCCAGATCATTAAGACTTTTTTTGTATAATTCTTCTGTGTATTCTTGCCACTTCTTCTTAATCGCCTCTGCTTGTTTTAGTTCCTTACTGTTTTTGTCCTTTTTTGTGCCCATCCTTGCATGAAATATTCCCTTGACATATCCAATTTTCTTGAATAGATCTCTAGTCTTTCTCATTCTATTGTTTTCCTCTGTTTCTGTGCATTGTTCTCTTAAGAAGGCTTTCTTATCTCTCCTTGCTATTCTCTGGAACTCTACCTTAAGTTGGGTATATCTTTCCCTTTCTCCCTTGGGTTTTGCTTCTCCTCTTTCCTCCATTATATGTAAAGCCTCCTTAGACAACCACTTTGCCTTTTTCTATTTCTTTTTCTTTTGGATGGTTTTGGTCACGGCCTCCTGTACAACATTACAAACCTCTGTCCATAGTTCTTCAGGCACTCTACCAGATCAAATTCCTTGAATCTATTTGTCACCTCCACTGTATAATCATAAGGGAGTTGGTTTAGGTCACCTGAATGGCCTAGTGTTTTCCCCTATTTTCTTCAATTTAAGCCTGAATTTTGCAATTAGGAGTGTATAGAGCTCCTCCATCTTTAACTCCTAAGAATATAATCAGTTTGATTTCCATATTGACCATCTGGTGCTGTTCCATTGTCTTCTGCTTCTCATTATTTCCAATAAGCAATATGCCCTAATTTGTCTAATTGATGTCCATAGCTCAGTAGCTAAGGGCATGGACTGTGGAGCCACAATTGCCTGAGTCCAATACTTACTACACATGTAATAGCTGTATATCCTTGGGCAGAAAGCTCTCTGGGCTTTAGTCTCCTAACCAGTATAATGGGGTTAATAGTATCTACCACATTATAAAAATTAAATGAGTTTATAATATTCTTAGAAAGCATAGTAATTTTATATAAGTGTGCCATGTTATTACTGTACTTTATCAACCTTAATACAAATTAGATTCTCTCCACATTTTAACATTTTCTAATCAGAATGCATCTTATGAGTGATAACTTCTCAGAATTCCTTTATCTGTGGCTTGAATTCTGGTTCTTCCAGAGATATTTTGTGTTGTTTCTTCATTCATCTGGGGTGTTTTCAACCGGAGGCAACTTTATTTATTTTCAAAATTTAGTTTTAATTGGAGGATAATTGCTTTATAATGTTGTGTTCATTTCTGCCGTTCATCAACATGAATCAGCCCTAGGTATACACACATCCTCTCCCTCTTGAACCTCCCTCCCACCTCCCACCCCTTGAGGCAACTTTAAATAGAATTCGTTTTGGGGACCAGTCCGGTGGTCAGAATTCAGATGGAAAGCTCCATGGGTACCAATTTTGGTTCATTGTCTTTAGGAGGTGTTTTTCTGCCTTCTGCCATGGCCTGGAGAGGTGCATATTTCCTTGAAATTTATTTCTCACTTGAGGATTTATGTTTTATTTACCTTTAGAAGAAGAGAGTTTAGTCTTTTAGGACCCCAACTTTACGAAAGTTTCTTCTATTAGATTCTTTCTCATCTTAGGTGTTTGCTCTATTTTCTTCTGACATAAAATAATGATACATCTTATAATAAGTAGGGTATTAGATTTCTTGATATTAGGTGTCATTATTATTGTCATAATCACCACCATCCTCCCTGAGACATCTGATTTCATGACTTCAGCTATATTAATTATAGTAGCAGACTTCTCTTTGGTTAATATTCCGATTTGAGGTGGTGATTTTGTGAGGAAAAGGAATTAGTCAAGAAGAAGAGAAGTAGTTCAAGTAGGAAAAGAACTAAGAATGCTAATATCATAAAGTGTTTGCAGCCATGGTTTTTCAACATATCTGCATAGTAGAGTCATTTGGGAATTTTAAAAAAATTTCAAATTTCAGGTCACACCCCAGACAGAGTAAATCATAAACTCTTGGGGTGTTAACTAGGCATCAGTGTTTTTGGAACTTTGCATCTGATTCCACTGTGTAGATAAGTTTGGGAACCACTAGTTTCAAGAAGGATAGGTCAGTGAGAGTGAGGATTGAAAAAGGGCAAGAAATAATAGATAGTAGGTAACCATTTATGATCCTTTAGTAGTATAGGGAATGAAAAATGTCAGATGATAGGTGTTTAAGAATGAATTTATAGCATGACCTTGGAGGTAGAGTTGTATAAAGCCCATAATATAAAATAGGCCATTCAGCGGTGATGGGGAAAAGGAAAGAAAAACAGGGTGGAAACTTAAGGAGGAATGGTATCAAATGAAAACCCTTTTCATTTGTTTTCCGAGTAGGGCAGGCATACCTTTTCCAAAGCACAGAATATAGTGTAGAAGGACTGAAGAATAGAAAATGAGAGGATTATTGAAAGAGGAATATTATGAAAGAGGCAAAAGGGAAGGGGATTAAAAAGTTATGAATTATTTATAGAAAATAAGTTTTCAGTCCAATTTTGGTGAGTACAATGAAAAGAAGATGAGGGAACCCCATCATAACTGACACTAGAAAGAGGTTAACCAAAATTCGTATTTCCTAGATCTTCTCAGTGGAAGGAAAAAGATAGTGAGTTTACTCAGTTGAGCAAATTTGGTTCACAAATTTCTGTATTCATAAAAATTGTCTAGGGAGCTAGTTGAAAATTCATATTTATAGCCTTCCCATTCCACTCCCCTACTTGAACATTTTCCTCAGTAAGTTCAAAGGAGGGCCAAGAAGTTTACATTTTTAATAGATTATCCCAGGTGAGTCGTCTTAATGCTGGTGGTTCTGAAATCAAGATTGGTTATACCTTGGGCTAGAGGCAGTGCTTTTGAACTGCTTTCAGAGGAATAAAAAAAAGATGAGAGAAATGAGCCCTGTGCAACAGCCAAGGCCCACTGGATGCTAAATGTGATTTTTTTAGGTTTGATGAGTTTTTGTGACTGTCTTTAGCAACTCTCCAAAGCCTGAAAGCTGACATAGGTGAAATCTGTTGTTGGATCCAGGATCGGCATGGCAGAAAATCCAGACGGGAAACACATCCAGGGCATTAATGAAGGAAATATTGAATTCACGGTCTGGTTTCCTGGAAGACAGGCAGTCAGGAGGGATCAGGAGGCTGAGTGTAAAATCGAAGGCATCACATAATTGAGAATCATTCTTTATGGGGAAGAAGTGGTTCAGTAGCTTGGTAGGAACAAGTGTAGAAAGTTTCAGATAAATTGATTTTGTTAGGGAAGGGAGGGGCATTAGAAAGGTTGGGCCTTCCTTCCTTATTTGAAAATTTGGTGTTGTTGAAGAAAGGCACGTTTCTCTCAAAGTGAGAAAATTGTCAAGGATCAAGTTATCTCATTGTGGGATGGTAATAGGGTTGCTAGATAAAATGCAAGATATACTTAGTTAAGTTTGAGGTCAGATACGCAGGGAATAAGTTTTCAGTATGGACATGTCCCAAATATTGCTTGGGTCATGCTCACACTAAGAAAGTATTCATTGTATATCTGATATTCATATTTAACTGAGAGGCCCATGGATGGAGGAGCCTGGTGGGCTGCAGTCCATGGGGTCGCGAAGAGTTGGACACGACTGAGCGACTTCACTTTCACTTTTCACTTTCATGTATTGGAGAAGGAAATGGCAACCCACTCCAGTGTTCTTGCCTGGAGAATCCCAGGGACAGGGGAGCCTGGTGGGCTGCCGTCTATGGGGTCACAGAGTCGGACACAACTGAAGTGACTTGGCAGCAGTGTCCTCTGTTTCCTTTTCTTTTTTTTTTTACTAAGTCTGGCAACCTTTGGTAGAAATGATGTTTCATAAGATATAGATAAGAGCCAGGCTGGGAGAAGGTTGTCACGGTGGTGGAGTGGAACTGAGTTGTTTGAGAATAGAAAGTATGAAGTAGTATCAGGGGAATATTATTTAGCCAAGAGTGTCAGGTATAAATAATCAAAATAAGATGACCATTAGAGTGGGAGATGAGACAAAGAATTATTGTGTATTAAAGTAGGGGAGCTCTGCCAGGATCATTCTTTGTAATTTTGTAAAGAAAGATGGTTTGTCAATTTATTTTACCAACATCTGCACCTTCTTCTGAAGCATAACTTATTTTTCTGGATACAGAAGCAGTTGTATAGGGAGTCTCTCATGGTTTCAGTTGCCAGTGTCTAGTTAATTTATCTGCATAATATCACCCCACCTCCTTTCAACTTCATCTACTAAAAGGATGGGAAGAGATTGATGAATAAATGTTGTGTGTTCATGAATGCATTTTGTGATGAGTTGCAGGAAAGCATGCCAGCCCATAAAAATAGAAGTTAAACTTTATGATCAATTAGGAAAACTAGGCAGATAAATGCTAGAATGTCATTTTGAATAGTAGATTTATCTTTGTGTTTTTCTTTTTATTCTCCTGATTTTGGAAACAATTTCCTTTTATTTTCCATCTTGACTTTAAATAATTAAAGGCACAAACATTTAGTATCATTTCACTCAATGAATAACTGATAGTTTAAAATTTTTCTATTATTCGTTGATTCTGGAGTAATATTTTTTTTCCTCTTAAGTGGTGCTCAACATAGATATAATTAGTTTAACTCAAACAAGGAAATCTTGTCTTAGAATCTTTGACTTTAAAAATGTGGGATATTGGAAAAATAACTTTAGTTAGTAGAAGAAGAGCATGGGAAGGAAAACTTCAAAGGCTAGTCTGGTGTCAGCACCTGCTGCGGTCACAGTGTAAACCCTGAAGACCAGGGATTTTGGCAGCAGTCTCAGTGCTTTTAGTTCATTCTCCAGTATCCCCAAATGTGAAGCAGATGCCACTTTCTTCTCTAGGGCTCTGATAATGGCATATAATGAGTTGGTTGTTTCCTAGCAACTAAAGAAGCAGTTTCACTTTAGCTGATCCTGCAATAGGAATGAGACATTTTCCCTTGATAGCTGGTATTAGTGATTTCCCTGACAATGGAATTTCACTTCTGAATAAGGAATGTTCTCAGCCTTTGGTTTCCTAAAGAATTTTGCTTTTGAGTGTGGGCTAAGCTCTGCTTAATCCTGTATAAAATGAAAAAAATTTCTTGAGCCCCCTAAGTACCTCTCATGGGAAGAGCCAAAGGAGTTTGATACATCATTTCTCAAATGGCAAGTCATTATACAAGAAGCTATAATGGGTGTATTTTTCCCAGTGTTTAACAGGATAATTAACAGCCAGATTCTTTTCTGTATTTAATGTTTGAGGCAACCAAGGTTTATTAAGTATTGGCCAATGTATGGTAGAAAATATATATATGAAACTTTATTACCATTTCAATATACAGTGTAATAAAAATATCTTCTAATCTATAACCTACTTTATTTCAAACAATATTCTATACATAAAGTTACTATTATACCAGTTATTACAATAGTTCATTTTATACTAAACTGTTGAACAATTTAATGTTTAACTTTAAATAACTGCTAATATTTAGTTGTACTTAATTGTGGCATATCTAAATCCTTATTTGGCAGTGGTAATAGATCAGAGGTCTTCTAATTATTAAGATACATGGAAGCATGAAAATATTACTTTAAATGATTTTCTTTTAGTCATTCATAGTTTAAACAATTCCTAAGGAAATTATCTGTTTTTCTTCCTTTGATATTATATAACTAATAATCATTAAGAATTATAATATGATATATTAAATTTCAGAAGTTCCTACTTAGTCAAAGAAATAAAATGTTAAATGATGTTCTTAAGATAATTAAGTTAACCATGTCTAAATATACTAAAGAAATTTATTGCCTTGCATGGAAAAGTTTCTCAGACTATGCATTAAATGTAGATCAAGTTATTGAATGTTTTCCTTGTCACTTTTGGGCATCTGACCTTATTCATTTCTATGATTTTTGCATCATCAGATAGTTAGCAAGTCTCATATTTAAAAACACTTTATTAGGCTTCCATGAAGCATTAAAGAACAAAGAACATTAATGAATTCAGTTGGACAGGACAGTAGTCTTTCAGGCACCTAAAGACCTGATTTTTCCTTAAAAATCTTTAAACATGAGGCACAGTTTCTGTGTAATATCTCAGTTACTACTCTTAGATTTCTTTGGGACTTCTGAGGTGACAGAATCAAGCATGTTAAGCATTGTTTTTAATTATCCTTTCCCTTTTAAAACTATAGATTAGTCAACAAGGAAATAGAGATACAATATAACTAAAGTCTAGTTCTTTGAAATACTTTTCTGAGGCAGTATTAGCTAAGAAATAGCTCAATTTGATTAACCTGGCAGGCGTTTCTTTTGATCACTGCATTTATTCATTCATTTCACAATCAGATACTTGTACAGTATCAGATACTTGTACTTCTACAAATACAGTACAATTCTGTACTTTTAAAATGTCATCAGACTTTTTGTCATTGTCAGCAGCACATATTTAAGTGGCTCCTGCAAAGGTTTGTCTAGTCAAGGCTATGGTTTTTCCTGTGGTCATGTATGGATGTGAGAGTTGGACTGTGAAGAAGGCTAAGCGCCGAAGAATTGATGCCTTTGAACTGTGGTGTTGGAGAAGAGTCTTGAGAGTCCCTTGGACTGCAAGGAGATCCAAGCAGTCCATTCTGAAGGAGATCAGCCCTGGGATTTCTTTGGAAGGAATGATGCTGAAGCTGAAACTCTAGTACTTTGGCCACCTCATGCGAAGAGTTGACTCATTGGAAAAGACTCTGATGCCGGGAGGGATTGGGGGCAGGAGGAGAAGGGGACGACAGAGGATGAGATGGCTGGATGGCATCACTGACTCGATGGACGTGAGTCTGGGTGAACTCCGGGAGTTTGTGATGGACAGGGAGGCCTGGTGTACTGCGATTCATGGGGTCACAAAGAGTAGGACACGACTGAGCGACTGAACTGAACTGACTGTGTTTGGGGGGGCATTGTTTAGATGCTGAGGACACAAGGATTATGTAAGATGTAGTTCCACCTTTGAAAATGTCAAAGCTTTTAGTTGCAGACCTACTTTTGAGTTTTGGTCATAAGCAAGATGTTTTGAACATTAGACATTTTGATAATGATACTGTTTTACAGTGTTTTGTTTAAGGCAGTCAAGGCTGGTACTTAGAGGACAAAGCTGAATATTATATAGTATTGACCATTCAAGTTGGTGATATTGTCATGAGACCAGGTTTAACCAATTCATTTCGGTTCCATGTCATAGAAGGAACCATGCAGTCGCATTGAAAGGGAATGAGTTCTCAGGAATTGAAAATGGCTTATGAATATAAATGCTGGTTATTTCCTCCAACTTAAAGTACCCTTTTTAAAAATACCAGTTGTCAGAGATGACTTACATGAGTTCCTCCAACTCACCATGGTGACTATTCTTATATATGCAGCTTTGAATACAAGCTTTTACAGTGTTCTAGGCTGGCACTGACTTCCCTAATCCCCCACCCCAAGCCATTTCTGGTAAATTTCTCAAGCATCAGAGTGGATCTAACACGTCATTACTTCGCCAGTTTACTCATGTGTGCTGATCCCTGTTAACACAGGCATAGACATACGTTTTCACCTGATAGAACTACTTAATGACCAGAATGTTTAAATGGGTATTTTTATGAAGAAAACAATAGAAGTAAAGCAACCAAAGTATATTTATAAAAAGAAGGGTTCTTGTTGTCCAGTGTCAGCCACTGATATTCTCTGTGTAGCACTGATATTCTTCTGTGTAGTTTTGGGTTGGAGCAATTTCTAAGTTTGGGAGGACCCTGCTTCTCAGAGCTTCTTTTCTAACCTGACACCCACAGAAGGCCTCCTGCTGCAGCCCTCTGACCATATATACCTGAGTCAGAGTATTCTCTGCTGTCTTTTCTCTGCTGATCAGCCCTACTCCTGGTACCGTTGGAAGATGAATTTTCCTATTTGTGGTCATGAATTCCTTTCTCGCGTTTTAGGTGTTTCAGTCATATCTTGCTCTGGTCTAGATGCAGGAACCAGCATGTCATCTCCTATCCCTTCTCATGTGGTACCTCATTAGCTATTTCTTCACATGGCTCACCCCTTTGGCAAGGATAGGCTTTGTCACCTGTCTAGTTAAATGTCCTTCTTCCCTAGAACTTTTCAGTAGTGTATTCGGTTTCTCATTTCTGGTCTTCCCTTTTCTTCTCAGCTCAAAGCCCTTGTTTACTTTGGATAGCTCTTTTTGCCTGAGTGAAAAACATGTTCTCAGCCTATCTGTAGGCTCACCCACCCTCTAGGAGTGATAGAAGCTGTGGACTCAGATTACCAGTTTTGAGTCCCTGGCAGTGGTTCTAGTGCTTCCCAGTGAGAGAGATGGGACCTTCCTGATTTTGTCCCATCATATTTTTCATTCTCAGTAGTGAACATAGAGAATCAGGATTCATTTTCAGGACGTAGAATGGGAAGGGAGGCACAGTGTGACTATTCAGTCCCAATGAAATACAACAGCAGATTTCATTTATGACTTTTCTGACACCTAAATTGGGAAGTAAGGACAAATAAAGAAAAACAGAGCATCTGGATTGACTCCAGGCCTTGCATCTGGAAGGAAAGCAGGAAAGGAAGTAACAAGGAAGAAAGGACAGAAAGGTACTAGGAAATTGAAGTAATTTTTGTGGTTTAAACTTGGTCAGTGTTTCATTGACCATGCAAAGATGCTCTAGTATTCTTTTGCGTCTAACAGCACAGGAAGCTTTCCCCATTTCCTTCTTTGTGTAACTACCTGGGGGAAGTAATAGGGGTCCTTGGACAGTCATTTCATATTAAAGATGGCTCTCACTGTAGCTCTGACATAGTAGGAAGCATACAGAATCCTGTCATGTTTTTAAGAGAATTGACAAAATGGACTCTCTCAATTAAGTTGAAGTCAGCAATCAAAATTAGTGCAAAAGGAATCACTACTAGAAAATTGTGCCAAGCCAGTGAAATACATTAATCAAAGGGCAATGGAATGATGTCAAATATAAATCATTAGCAGCAAAAACCAACGAGGCTAAAATAATTGCCTTAGGAAATGAATAAAATAAAAGTAGACTAATTACCCAAACCTTATAATTTCCCATTTCTACCTTGAACACTTCAGAATTCCTAACTTTCTATAACTTTCTAATTCTTTTATATTGTTGATCCAGACTTTTAAGAATAAGCTACAATAATTTGAACTGAGTCTAGGATAGAGGGTAATTATAAAAGGTAGGACCTTGTCTTCTGCAGTTATAATTAAGAAGCCTTAATAAAGATCAAGATTAATAAAGTAAGATTACTTACTGGGCCCTTAGGAGAGCTTCTTAGAGCTGTGGCCCCTTTGGATGGACAGGGCTTTTTCTATTTCCTTAGGTCCAGAGGGAGAATCATGGGTGAGAATCATATCTTAGAAGCCTACTGCTGCTGCTGCTAAGTCGCTTCAGTCGTGTCCAACTCTGTGCGACCCCATAGACTGCAGCCCACCAGGCTCCACCGTCCCTGGAATTCTCCAGGCAAGAACACTGGAGTGGGTTGCCATTTCCTTCTCCAATGCATGAAAGTGAAAAGTGAAAGTAAAGTCGCTCAGTCGTGCCTAACTCTTAGCGACCGCATAGACTACAGCCTACCAGGCTCCTCCATCCATGGGATTTTCCAGGCAAGAGTACTGGAGTGGGTTGCCATTGCCTTCTCCGAGAAGCCTACTAGAGCTGTTCAAATTCCAAAAATATTTGAATAGATCCCAAGCAGGCTATAAGGAGAGTTGTGGTTGTTACTGGGGACTTTATAGGATTTTGACCACTTTTTATTATTTAAATAGATACTGTACCTAATTGATTTTTTTTTTTCCTAATTGATTTTAAGATACATATTTTTTCAAATTTCAGTATCTCTGAAATTGGAGTATATTTTATAATCATTAAATCTTGACATCACATTTGTTTAATTATTAACTTTTTAATCTTTTTTGGTATATAAAATAATGGTATATCATACAATCTATGATGTCTTCTGTATGGAAAATATTATTTTAACTGTGTCTGCTTTGGTGCTGATTGAATTATATTCTCATCTTTTTCACAGTCACTGCAGAATGATTCTATGTCATTCATTTTGGTCAGGTATTTTTATTGTTGAAAGACTGTTTTAAACTGCTGGTGACAGCTTTGGCAACCTGTTCATCCTCTTTCATCTCCTCATCACTAACTTAATTTTCCTTCTTATTGCTTAGCCAGAGCCTGCCAGATTATTCTTCCCAGTGTCTGATTTTGGGGATGTCAGTCATTGAGTCTCCCTATTACTTTTTACAGCAACCTATCCTCTGACATTTTTCATTTGTTCAGTGGTTAGATTTAGAGAAATTGTAGATAAGAAAGGCATGAAACTTGATGGCATAGATTCTTTTTGTTTCTGTGAACCTTTACTTAATTTTTATTTGATGTTGATAAAAAGTGCACTGAAAGAAATGAAAACATCCTTTTTAAAGAAAATTTCTTTTTGTATTTATGCCAAGCCTATATATATATGTATGTATGTCCATAGTAACAAATTTGTCAGATCCTCAATGTAGAAAGCATCAGATTAAATAGATTGAATTAATGTATTATCACTGGATAATTTTAAACTACTAAAAATAGCCAATATTGAGTTTTTACTATATACTGAGCCTTATGCTGTTTGCCTTTATTAGCTCATTTAATGTTCACAATTCTGTGTAATAGATACTGTTATTCTTATTTTACATATGAGGAAACTGAGGCGTAAAGACATTAAATAACTTCAGCAGGATCCTACAAGTAATCTTTCTGATTCCCTAGGCTGAGCTTTTAACTGAACTGTACAACTGAAATCTCAAAGGTTTAAATTTTCACTTAAAAGAATGAAAACACGCCTTTTGCTATCATCTCTGAAATACTAATGGGTATTAATATATTGAGACTTTTCCTTTGTCATTTGACTATATATTTTGTATTTTATGCTTTGTACCATATAAGGCATATCTGAGAGAATGTCTTGATAAATCTCTTTACAATAACATTCATTAGTTAAATACCGTTTTTCATTCCACTTCAATTGCATTTTTAAAAATTTAGGCAATATGTTATTTTGGTACAGTTTTTATATGAAGGTAAGTTATAAAGTCTTTACCAGTATTTGATAATGGGAAATTTGACAAACCATTTATAAAGTGTAGTAGTTATAGAATGCCTTTTTAAAAAATTAAAATAGTTTTATAAGGATTCATTATTTGGGTTTGATCACATTTCACTGAGGTACTATGGCATTTCCCAGCTACCTAGAATAAGCTGCAATTCAGTAGAGGGAAATGACTTTCTGTCTTAGTGATATAGTGAGTATCTATTATATCTAGATGAAACCTCAACACTGCTTTTCTTAGTGGTTATTTGTTGAGACTTCTTCACAGTTCAGAGGAATTTATGGGAGCAAAGAGTCATCGATAGCAGAATAGACTAGTTACTATTCAGTGACAAATTTCAGCTAACCTCATATATTGAGTTCTTTTCAAATCATTTTTTTGCCAAACATATTGATTTAGAGAGAACAGATGTAGTTTAGACCAAATATAAATTTAGAGGGGTCCCATGACTGCCCTCACTCTGACACTAGTTACAAATTCAGGGATTCCCAAGACCATCCTTAGATTCAGTAATTTGCTAAAAGGACTCGCAGAACTCACTGAGTACGACTGCACTCATGGGTATGGTTTGTTACAGGAAAAAGAGATTAAAATCAGCCAAAGGAAGAAGTGCCTAACGCAGTATCCGAGGAATTATTACGCAGTATGGAGCTTCCATTGTCTTCTCCCGGTGGCGCCAGGGCACACTACTCCCCTGGCATTGATGTGTGGCGCTGTGCATGCAGTATTGCCAACCAAGGAAGCTCACCTGAGCTTGGTATTCTCAGAAGTTTTGCTGGGACTGTGTGACATGGTCGTTGTTGACTGTCCGAGGCTGGTCTCAGTCTTTAGTCTCCAGCTCCTCTGAGAATGACCGAAAAGAGAAAGCCCCCATTCTAAATCACATTGTTACTACCTGGCTACACCATCGCCCCAGGAAAACAGAGACCTTAGAGATTACCTCCCACAAGCTGAAGTCAAAGGTCAGTGTTTAGGGGTCTTTTTGAGCAAGGTTAGATTATTCACTACAGAGATAAATGTGAATAAAACTGACTTCCAGAATGAATGTATGCCTGAGCTAAACTTGGGTGTTCACCTAGTACGCTAAAAACATTGTTGCTGAGTTTCTAGGTATTGTTACTCAATATGGGAATTCCTTGAAAGTACAGTTTTTCTCAGTTGTAGAAAGGCTGCTGAGAGTGTTTTGGAAATCTTGAGTCTGCTAATTCCGTTACACCCCATATACCTGCCATTTTGGTAATTACCCCAATATAATCCTCTCCGGTCATTACAAAATTTTTCTCATCTTTATATGTGCTTGGAACTTCTCTCCTAAACCTGAGTTTACTTTCCTCTTCCCAAAGCTTTGTTTCGAGGATCTCTGGTGCCCCAGCTTACATTAGATGTATTCCCCTTAATGTCATTAACTGAGAACTCCTCTCTGTCTCTTTGCCTTTACTGAAAATTGCAATTCCTTGTAGACAGCACTTTTCATGAAGTCTTCTTAAGTGGATGCACCTCTTTCACTTACTCTGTACCCATGGGTTTAGGGTAAGGTCTGACACATGTTGTTCCCTAGAGCAGCTTCTGCTCTGGTACTCCTCCATACTTACATTCTCTTCTGATAGTCATGGTTACAAAAAGTACAGCCGACTTCTCCTGTTCTTCTTTGGCATTCTTTTTTTTTTTTTATAATTATGTAAGTAAATAATAAGTAAATAAACTTATTTGACTGTGCTGGGTCTTAGTTATAGAAAGCAAGATCTTCAGTCTTCCTTGCAGCAAGGTGGGATCTTTTGTTGTGGCATGTGGGATCTAATTACCTGACCAGGGACCGAACCTGTGTCCCCTGCATTGGAAGCTTGGAGTCTTAGCCACTGGACCCCCAGAGAAGTCCCGTCATTCTTTTTTAGTTGCTAAAGATATTGCCATTTCCTTTTACTCCTGTTCTAGCCACCGTCTTGGATAACTTCAGAGTCCATATGGACAATCCAGTTAATGTCCTGGTCTTTCAGTTTCTTTGCCTTTTTTTTTTTTAACAGAGCTTAAAACAATTTTTTAAAATTTCAGTATAACTCACATACTATAAAACATACTATTTAACCATATTAATTGTACAATTCAGTGGCACCAAGTACAGTCACATTGTTATGCAGCTCTTACTATCATCCATCTCTCAAATTTTTCACCTTCCTAAACTGAAACTCTGTCCCCATTAAATACTGACTCTCCATTCCCCCTCCCCACACCATCCCCAGCCCCTGGCATCTACCAATGTACTTTCTGACCCTATAAATGTGGCTGTTGTGGGTTCCTTGTAAAAGCAGAATCAAACAGTATTTGTCTGCACCCACTGCATATGCCTAGTCGCTCAATTGTGTCAGACTCTGTCCGGCCCCATGGACTGTAGCCCACCAGGCTCCTCTGTCCATGGGATTTTCCCAGCAAGAATGCTGGAGTGCATCACCATTTCCTTCTCCAGGGGATCTTTCCGACCCAGGAATTGAACCTGCGTCTCCTGCTTTGGCAGGTGGATTCTCTACCACTGAGCCACCTGGGGAGCACCTATTATATATTGCAGTGCATTTTAAGGTTAACTGAATATATGTCTGTAAGCAGGTTGTACCTCCCCACCCCGCCCAGTGCTGTACAGTAAGTTCTCATTAGTTATCTGTGTTATACATAGTAGTGTAGACATGTCAGTCCCAGTTTCTCTGTTCATCCCACCTACCCCTTTCCCTCCTTGGTGTCCACATGTTTGTTCTCTATGTCTGTGTCATATTACAGTTTTAACACAAGCCTCAGCACATTCCCTGGGGGCTCTGGAGATGGAGTGACTTCTTGGGGATCACCCCCTTCGCCAGGCCTTTATCCTCCATCATGGGCTGGTTGTTGCATGTGGGTTATCCCCAGGTGGGATGCACAGTCTTAGGCATGGGATGCCTTTGTGATGCTTGGATGGAGACTTAGCTGAGTGACATCCTCTGCCAACACTCCCAGCAGTTGGAAGAAAGAGTGACTCAGTTCTGAAGGGGGCCCAAGTGGCACACATTAACATCCAGCTGAAGCTCAGGGATGAGAGGAAACTAGTCTTATGTGTGTGTTCTGTCCATCATGTTTTGCATGACTTCTGACAGCTGGTTGCTGTTGTTCAGTAGCTCAGTTGTGTCGGACTCTTTAGGACACAAAGAGTGGCGTGGACTGTAGCCTGCCAGGTTCCTCTGTCCATGGGATTTCCCAGGCAAAAATACTGGAGTGGGTTGCCATTTCCTTCTCCAGGTCTTCGCCTTCTTAATGTGAGTGCCTTTAACCTCCATTCTATGTCAGCCACCCATTCTCATGGTATACCCTCAATCTTGTCCCCTGGAAGTGCTCATCTTACTCATCTTGCCAGTATAATTTTTATTCTCTGCTGCAGGCAAGCTTCTTGAAGGAATTTTCCAAATCTGTCTCACTCCTTCATTTATCATCTACTTCTGGCACCTTCACCCTACTTTAGCCAGGATCACCAGAAATGTCTATTAAAAAAATCCTTTGTAAACTTTTCTCATTTTAATTCATCTGTTCTTAATTGATCTATTCTTAATTTTGAATACCCTTTTCCATTGGTTTTCATAATACTACATTTCCTATGATATCTACTTTTTAATCTTCTTTTTCTCTTTCTCCTTTATAGTTTCTTCTCTGTATTCGTTTAAAAAATATTAGTCCTTCAGTTCAGTTCAGTTCATTTTAGTTGCTCAGTCATGTCCGACTCTTTGCGACCCCATGAATTGCAGCACAGGTGTAATTATCCCAACTCACAGGCTTGGAGACTAAGTGACCCTACTTAGTAAATGGTGTGGCCAACATTTGAACTGAGTCTAAAGACTTTACAGTTCATCTCTTAGAATCCTGTCTGATCTCGTGCTTTCCCTGGGCAATGGCAGCCAGCCCTGAAGCCCAGATACTATATTCACCCCATCTGTCTCTTCTGAGTGGTAAAAACACCCATCCCATGGGCAGCTGCCTGCTGGCTAGCTGGATATCTCAAAGTCATGGAGTCCAGATGAGAGCTCGTCATTGTCTCCCACACCTGAACTCCTCCTTCTGTGCTGGTGACAGAGATTCAGTGATTGACACTACCATACCTGTACCTGTTCTGGCCAAAATCCTGGCTGTCATCTTTGATTCGTCCTTCTCCCCTCTAGCCCCCATATTCCTTGTGTCCTAGTCTCCCATCTCTGTGGCTGCCCCTCCCACACTCCCCCTTCTCTCTCTCCTGGGAAAGCTATAACAGACTTCTACATCTATATCCCTCTGTAATCTGAGATAGTCTGACTAATCTTTTTAAAATGCAGATCTCATCATGTACTTTCCTGATTTAGACTCTTTAGTGACAATTTGTTATTTTCTGGACAAAAGTGCAAAAATCCAAGTTGGGAAATAAAGCCCTTCTTGATCTGATCACAGCTCATTCCCCTACTCCCACTCTCTGCTTCAGCTGCCCTAAACTATTTGCTATTCCTGGATTCATTTTGCTCTCTTGCCTCCAGGACTTTCCTCATGCTCTTACTTCTTGGCAAAATGCTCTCTTCTGTTACTCCATCTAGTCCTTGAAGTCTTGGCTTAGGCGTTACCTCCTTGGGAAAGCCTTCTGTGGTGCTTGCAGTGCCTTGAAAGGAGCACACACTCTCTCGTCTCAGGGCCTTTGTACTTGCTGCCTCCTCTGCCTTCTGTCTCGTCCCTGCCTCTATCGTCTTGCTGTTCATTACAGATAATGGTCTGTGGTGAGCCTACATTCCCCACTCCCCATTACAGTTAAGAAATCCTTCTCTTCACTTTGTGAAATCTGAAACAATTCTATGACATTTTTATATATTAGGAATGTAGAATTTTGAACCATTTGCTTCTAATTTGCATCTCCTTCTCCCTTAATCCAGACCTTCAAGAACAAAACAAAAAACCTAAGCCTGTTCTTTAGCTTTATGCTTCTCCAAGCAAGCTGACATTGCCTAACTTGAGAATCGATTATGTGCCAGAAGTCAGCTGATGCTGTTTGTTTAAAAAAAAAAAAAAAATGGCATTTACAGCTTTCAGCTCTAGTCACTGAACCTGACAAGTTCCGACATCTCTTCTCTTGGCTGCCTCTCACTTCTTTTTCTGTTTCCATGGAAATGGACATCAGATCACAGAAACATAGTAAGATACTGGTGGCTAATTGCTGTTGCAGATTTCTGGATTCTCTTTGCCTGTGGAGTGATTATTTTAGTGACTCCTGCCCACTGTGTAGTACATGGTAGTCAGCTAAAGCATCTGAGGCTGTTTCTGGGTTTGGAAGCTAGCTGATGTTTCCCGGTTGTCACTAACTAGTATTGTAAAAGCTTATTCCCTGTTTCAACTCGGAGGGAAAATATGTTTTAATTTTAGAACTGTAATCTTGTCGGATTTCAAGCCAGGGTACCTGGCCTTGGGCCCAGGTCTGTTACTGTCTCACTTTCATCAGATTTATTGGATGAGCCCATTGCTACCACCTAGCCCTGAGGCTTATGTCCAAATGTCCCAGAGAAAAGCCTGCTTCTCTACAAGTGTGTTTTCATAGAAAACATAGAAATAAGATACACAACTAATTTTAGTTAAGGAGACCAAACCAGGTTTCTAAACATCTGAAATAGAAAAATGCTTTTAATTCTAGCCCTTTACTTTCTTTTCCTATAAAATTATGAGAATAAGATGGCATGTGGCTAGAAATATTAGGTTAAGACTCCCTTTTTAATGTACATGTGGTTTCCCAAGGCAAAAAAAAAACCTATCATATGGCAGAGTGATTAACATTATAGTTGAAAAAAATCTATTCATTTCCTAGTTAGTGAAGGAGGAGTTATTACATTGCTTATCTAATTGTGTTTTATTCACATCCAAAATGTATTAGGATTTGTCATAGCCATATGCCTCTCTGGTAGGCTTATCTATACTAGATTAGGATTTCCTTGTAAATCTAAATGTAGGGCTTGGAAAGCTAGGTTTTTGCTAAATGCAAAAAGGACTGAATGTACCTATAAAAGAAATTAGTATTTGCTGAACCACTTCTTGAGCATACAGTGTCTGCTGTATATCAAGTGAGCCTGAGTAATTGAAATTTAGTATGAACAGAATAAATCTTTTTTTTTTGCATGACTACACAGAATAAAAGATAGGTTTGTAGCAAATTCCCACTTGTAGTCGCAAGTATATAGACATAAACTATACATGATAAGACATTATAAATAAATTTAATGGGGAAGAATCCATTTTATACTTTGTGGTAAATTTTTCAAATTGAAAAAAACTGCTTTATTCAACGTGTCATGAATTTAGTCTCCCATAACAAACCTGCAGTAGACTTTGGGGAACGGTCACCTCATATTCCCTCTGTCAATAAATGGGAAGGATGTAGAGAAAAGGGAACCCTCTTACACTATTGGTGGGAATATAAATTGATACAGCCACTGTGAAGAGCAGTATGGAGGAGGGTCCTTAAAAAACTAAAAATAGAGCTACCATACTACCCAGCAATCCCACTATTGGGCATATACCTAGAGAAAAACCTAATTCAAAAAGTTACTTGCACACCAGTGTTCATTGCAGCAGTGTTTACAATAGTCAGGACATGGAAGCAACCTACATGCCCATCAACAGAGAAATGGATAAAGACGATGTGATGCATATATATTATACAGTGGAATATTACTCAGCTATAAAGAAGAACAGAATTGGGTCATTTGCAGAGATGTGTATGGACCTAGAGACTGTCATACAAAGTGAAGTAAGTCAGAAAGAGAAAAACAGTTATTGTATATTAATGCATATATGTCGGAGAAGGCAATGGCACCCCACTCCAGTACTCTTGCCTGGAAAATCCCATGGATGGAGGAGCCTGGTGGGCTGCAGTCCATGGGGTCGCTAAGAGTCAGACACGACTGAGTGACTTCCCTTTCACTTTTCAGTTTCATGCATTGGAGAAGGAAATGGCAACCCACTCCAGTGTTCTTGCCTGGAGAATCCCAGGGACAGGGGAGCCTGGTGGGCTGCCGTCTATGGGGTCACACAGAGTTGGACATGACTGAAGTGACTTAGCAGTAGCAGTTAGCAATGCATATATGTGGATTCTAGACAAATGGTAAAGATGATCTCATCTGCAAAGCAGAAATAGAGACACAGACATAGCGGACAAACGTATGGATACCAAGGGGAAAGGAGGCGGTGGGATGAATTGGGAGATTGGGATCGACACATACATACTACTATGTATACAATCGATAACTAATGAGGACCTACTGTATAGTACAGGGAACTATACTCAGTGTTCTGTGGTGACCTAAATGGGAAGGAAATTAAAAAGAAAGGATATATTGCACATATGGTTGATTTGCTTTGCTGTACAGCAGAAACTGACACAGCGTTGTAAAGTAAATCCCCTCTGTTTGTGACACAGTTGCACACTTCAGTAGGTTTACCACAGATGCCAGTGCTGTAAGTACGGTGCATGTGTGCTTAGGCGCTCAGTTGTGTCCAACTCTTTGCAACCCCATGGACTGCAGCCCCGAGGGCTCCTCTGTCCATGGGATTCTTCAGGCAAGAATACTGGAATGGGCTGCCATTTCCTCCTTGAGCAGACCTTCCTGACACAGGGATAGAACCCATCTCTCTTGTATCTCCTGCACTGGCAGGTGGATTGTTTACCACTGAGCCACTGCACCCATAAAGTACAGTGCTTTAGACCAAAAGTTTATTTTTAAAGAAAATATATTCTGTAGTTGTTGGAATAAGACAATAAGAAAAAAAATGGTCAAGAAAGAAGTTGTAATGGCCCATTACCTCACTATCAAAGTAAGCTACTATTCACTTTGGGCATATTCCCTCAATTAAAAAAAATCCTACCAATATACAGAACAAAATTGGGGTCGTGCTGTATATGGTGCTTTGTAGTCTACTTGTTTCATTTATTATGCCATGATATTTTACCCTGGTATTATATATTCTTTAAAAATAATTTTAGTAATTATACTATCTCAATTACAAAATTTATTTAAATTTTAAGATATTAATGGATATTTAGATTGTTTCTGACAAACAACTGTAAGCAAGAGCCTTTAAATTTTCTTTATCCCTTCAGTCAATGTAGGAAGTAACTAAATTATCTGGTTTTCCAAGCTGATACCCCAGCTGCTTTCACTTTGATTTCCTTCTTGTCTGCCACATCTCAGTTTCCTAAATCTCACTTATTTTATCTCCAAAATGTCTCTTGAATTTGTTTCTTCATCTTTGTTCTCCCTGTGATTGTGGTCATCAGAATCACTGAAACTACTTTGAGGACTGCAGTAGTTTGATCCATAGCTAAAGCCACCTCTCTGGTCTCCTCTTTCTTTCAATGTATGGCTCCTCTTATGGTCTAATTGTCTTTCTAAGGTGTGGATATGGTCATATGCATATGTTCCCTGACTCTGAAGTCTTTAATGTTTTCCGCTATCTGGTGCATAAAGTTTAACTCTTTAGCCTGATATTCACAGGTGTCATATTTTGGCTCTATCTAGCCCTCTAACCTCACTTCTTTTCCCCACATTTTACATATCCCAGGCAGCCTTCCCTAAACATGTTAGGAAATCCTTCTCACAGGCCTTTGTCTCATCTGTGCCCTTATTTCCTGGGAATGGGACTGTGCTGTCCCCTACCCCCATCAGTTCCTTACTCCCTTCTTTCAAGATTTCAGCTCAGTATTACCTATTCTGTAAAGCCCTGCTGCTATTCAGTAAAGTAACCACTAGTTACTACCACTAGTTAATACCTGTGGCTATTAAAATTAAAATTAATTAAAATTAAAAATTCCACTTCACAGTTACATTAGCCACATGTGGTTAGTGGCTGTTGCATTGGACAATGCATATTAAAGAACATTTTCATTCTTGCAGAAAGGTCCATTGGAGAACATTTCTATAAAGCTGTTCCTAAAATAATTGATTCCTTCCACAGAGCTTCCATAACCCTTAAGATGAGCTATTTTTAAAAGCCTTTGCATTCCTTTAAGGGTAGATGAGAGACCAAGCCTTATCCTTTTTATCTCTAGCACCTAGAATAATAGGTGGCATGCACTTGAATTTCAGGATGTGTTGGCTTGAACAAATGAGTGAAAAAATGACATGATTTTGGGGGAGTCATATGAATAATGACAATGTTAGGGGTTTTTCAAGTCTAGAGAAATGCTGATTCCATCTTGTAAAGTGCATAGTTATCAGTTTCTCTTCATTAATGACTCACAAAACCTTGGACAAATTGCTTGGTTTTTGATGCTTTTAACGTCTATACACTGTGTAATTAGGTATGTTTCCCCTATATAATGTAATATAAGGTCAATATTTACTAAATCTGTGCCAGATATTGTGGACATTACACAAAAGCATAAAGCACTGCCAAATTCCATACTTCCGCTTGAGCTTATATTCCATGAGCTGTGAGAGCAGACATTAGTGTCTTTGTGTGTGCCTGAAATCTCACCTCCTTTATTTTATTTCATTTTTATAATATCTTTATGAGGTAATTTTTGTTGTTGTTGTTCTGTTTTGCAGTTAAGGAAACAGAAGCATAGGGAAGCTAAGTAGCTTGCATGAGGTCATATGTAGCTGGGAAGGGACTCTTTACTATTATACCATAGCTGCCTCGCCTATAACCTCATTTGAATTGTTAATATAATCAGTGCCTCTAGCTAGGTTTGGTGATTCATATACTTTGTAATTGTTCATGGCTGGAGTATGTCTTGGGTTTTGGTTTTAAGAAAAGTCAACAGCCTGAAAAAATAGTAAAGAAGAAAATGATAATGCCCCCACTGTTAACGTTTTATTATTGACTGCTATTGCCTGGTACTGTGCGTGGACTAATGGGATATACAGATCAAGTTAAAGGAAAAACCAGAAAGTCTGGAACTAGTAGAATTCCAGAAGTCTTTTGGAGGTATTTAATTACTTTGTGAATTGCAACTATCATCCTATGCCAGTGGCCTTCTAGCTAGTTTTCAAAAACTTGTCAACGCCCAAAATCAACATGTAAAAAATTACACAGTACAATGCCTGGCACAAAGTTAGTGTTTAGAGGTAGTTTGTTTAATGAATGTATGAAAAATAACAGAAATACTGGTATTGGTAGTAATAATAGTGGTTATTATTGTTGTTAACACTGTTTGAATGTTTTCTGTTTCCCAAACGGTTGTGCTAAGCTCTTTATTTGCATTATTTCATGGATTAACTATTAAGCACCTACAATGTGCTAGGCACTATGCTTAGTACTGGAGATACAGTGGTGAGCCACATGAAGACCCTGTTCTCATGGGTTAGTTAATATTTTTTGGTAGGAGAGACAGAAATAAACAAATAAAAACATAATATGATAGAGGTTACTGATCAGTGCTGTTGGAAATAAGTAGAGGAAACTAGGGAAAGCTTATATGAGCAGGTGACATTTAAAGCAGACTTGAATGGAAGGAAGGAGATTGAGCCATCCAGGCATCTAGGGGAAGAACATTCATAGTGGCGGGTATAAGTGAGCAAGGAAGCCAAGGATTGGACCATTTAGGGTTTTACAGACTCTGGTAAGGATTTTGGACTTTGTTCCAAAAATGACACAAAGTACTGAAGGTTTTTGTACAGTGGGATCATGTGATAGGATTTTTGTTTTCAACTTTGGCTGCTTGGGTACAGAACAGAAGTAGGTGGAATGGGAAGGAACGGATGAGAATGGTGGAAGTAGCGAGACCCATTCAGGACCTGTTATAGTATTCCAAAAGCCCTGTGAGGTAGGTTTTATTGTTTTCTTCATTTTTAGGTTAGAGCACAGAAGCCCAAAGAGATTAAGAGGTTATTCAGTATTTCATACCCAGTCTGTCACTAATCTCTGCCATTATATTATCCTGTCTGATTTCCATGAATGAGCTTTAAGAATTTTTGACATTGTATATTATTTCAGTATAGCTAATAGTGTATAGATTTCAATTGAATGTTATCTTTCTTAATTAGATTGTTTTCTTAAGGTATAGCAACTTGTGAAATCATGTATTACATAGAATTTGTTAATCAAGCAGAATTCAATGTATAATAGGGAGAATTGTATAGGTAGAGTGAAATTTATGTATATTCTTATTAAAAGGCACTTAATGTTATAATGCTTTTATATTAGAGCAAGTTTCTTGTTTATGCAAGCATAAAGTACTCTGAGATTTAGCTTCATTGAAAGACTGGTTAATGGAAATAATGAAAACTCAGTGATTGAATTAAAATGTGAACGCAAGCACCATTTTTAGATAACATGGTATAGTGAAAAGAACATGGGCTTAGGAAAGGCATATGATCTCGAAAAATTGCTTGAATCTTTCTTTTTATTTTTAATGAAAGGAATGTTTATTGCTGTGTAACTGACTTGTTCTAATCCTTTTCCCAGACACCTTTTTTTTGTTGTTAAATTTATTTTTAATTGAAGATAATTGCTTTAAAATATTGGTTTGATTTCTACCATACATCAATATGAATTAGCTACAGGTGTACATATGTCCCCTCCCTCTTGAACCTCCCTCCCACTCCCCACCCTTTCCTACCTGTCTAGGTTGTTACAGAACCCCAGTTTGAGTTCCTGAGTCATACAGCAAATTCCCATTGACGATCTGTTTTACATATGGTAGTGTATTTGCTTCCATGCTGCTCTCTCCATTCATCTCACCCTCTCATTCCTCCCCTTCCACCCTTGTCTGTAAGTCTGTTCTCTATGTTTGTGTCTTCACTGCTGCCTTGCAAATAGGTTCATCAGCTCCATCCTTCTTGATTCCATATATTTTCATTAATGTATGATACTTGTTTTTCTCTTTCTGACTTACTTCACTCTGTATAATAGGCTCTAGGTTCATTCACCTCATTAGAGCTAACTCAAATGTGTTCCTTTTTATGATTGAGTAGTATTCCATTGTGTATATGTACCACAGTTTCTTTCCTTTTATCTTCCTGAGCATGAATTCTTCATGTCTTAAGTGAAGATAAAATTATGTTCTTCACTGGATTGTTGTGATAGTTAAGTATGATGATGCATATAAAATGTCAAGTATATTGTACATGGAGGTAGTAAATATATTCTTTCTTTTTAAAAACAGTTTTGTGGGTTTGAGAAGGATAGCTCAAGAAAATTTATCAATTACTAATTAGTAGCCAAAATTCTTGCAAAATCTTAGTGATTTTATTCATTTCCATTCAGTCTTAAGGATCATGTCTTATGAAGAACTGTCAGAGGTAGTAGAGTTGTTTTAGCCTCTGGGAGACAAAATTCAGAGATGTATGAGAGCTGTCTTTAAATGTGTAAAGGGCTGTCATGTGGAACAGACATTTGTTCTTTCTGACTCAGGAGAGCAGAACTATGATCAGAGGGTGAAAACTACAGGGAAGGTTATTTTGGCTTATTAAAATGAAGACACTTCCAAAAATAGAATGAGTGCTCTATCATTGGGAACTGTGTGCATAGCTACACCAGTTATCCAGAATGTATCAGCAATGGAAGGTTTTTTAAATTTAGTTTGAATATTTCTTCAACCTGGAAGCATTGGAACATAAGCTAGATGAAAGCAGATTTCTTGTCTTAGCACCGTGATATCCTCAATGCCTAGTACTGTGTCAGACTGTGATCTGATCGTAGTACTATCATATGTTGAATTAGTGAGTCAGTTGCATACTTCAAGTACGATTATCTGCATTCTTCACTCCTCTTCACTCTCCTTAATTAAGTTTAGTTACTGATTTTTGGTTGATATTTTTATATGTTTGTTTCGGTTAAAAATAAGGGAAACTGTGAACTGCCATTTGGTAAGAAAACAAATGAGTGGAATTAAAATTCCACTAAAACAAATTAGTGGAACGTTTCTCAACAGCAGCACTATTGACGCTTTGGGCCAAGAAGAGGTTATCTTGTACATTGTAAAATTTTTAGCAGCCTCGCTAGCTGTTGGATACTCATCAGATAGCCATAGCATCACCTCCTGTACAGTGTTACAAGCCTCCATCCATAGTTCTTCAGGCACTCTGCCTACCAGATCTAGTCCCTTGAATCTATTTATTACCTTCACTGTATAATCATAAGGGATTTGATTTAGGTCGTATCTGATTGGCCTAGTGGTCTTCCCTGCTTTCTTCAATTTAAGCCTGAATTTTGCAAAAAGGAGCTGATGATCTGAGCTGCAGTCACCTCCAGGTCTTATTTTTTCTAACTGTGTGGAGCTTCTCCATCTTTGTCTGCAAAGAATATAATCAATCTGATTTCGGTACTGACCATCTAGTGATGTACATGCATAGCGTCGTCTTGTGTTATTGGAAGAGTTTGCTATGACCAGTGCCTTCTCTTGGCAAAACTCTATTAGCCTTTGTTCTGCTTCATTTTGTACTCCAAGGCCAAAATTGCTTGTTATTCCAGGTATCTCTTGACTTCCAACTTTTGCATTGCAGTCCCCTAAGGTGAAAAGGACATCTTTTTTTGATGTTAGTTATAGAAGGTCTTGTAGGTCATCATAGAACTGTTCAGCTTCTTCGGCATTAGTGGTTGGGGCATAGACTTGGATTACTGTGATGTTAAATGGTTTGTCTTGGAAACGAACCTAGATCTTTCTGTCATTTTTGAGATCACAACCAAGTACCTCATTTCAAACTCTTTTGTTGACTGTTAGGGCTACTCCATTCCTTCTAAGGGATTCTTGCCCACAGTAGTAGATAAAATGGTCATCTGAATTAAATTTGCACATTCCAGTCCATTTTAGTTCACTGAGTCCTAAAATATCGATGTTCACTCTTGGCATGTCCTGTTTGACCACATCTAATTTACCTTGACTGATGGACCTAATATTCCAGGTTCCTATGCAGTATTGTTCTTCACAGCGTTGGATTTTACTTTGACGACCAGATACAACCAAAGAATGTTCAAATTACCACACAATCGCACTCATTTCACATGCTAGCAAAATTATGCTCAAAATCCTTCAAGCTAGGCTTCAACAGTATGTGAACCATGAACTTGCAGATTTACAAGCTGGATTTAGAAAAGGCAGAGAGGAACCAACATCTGCTGGATCATAGAAAAAGCAAGAGAATTCTAGAAAAACATGTGCTTTAGTGACTACGCTAAAGCCTTTGACTTTGTGGATAAAAACAAATTATGGAATATTCTTAATGAGATTAGAATACCAGACCACATTACCTGCCTCCTGAGAAATCTGTATGCAGGACAAGAAGCAACAGTTAGAATTTGACATGGAACAACAGACTGTTTTAAAATCAGGAAAGGAGTACGTCAAGGCTGTATATTGTCACCCTGATTATTTAACTTATATACAGAGTACATCATATGAAATGCTGGGCTGGATGAATCACAAACTGGAATCAAGATTGCCAGGAGGAATATCAACAGCCTCAAATATGCAGATAATACCACTTTAATGGCAAAAAGCAAAGAGGAACTAAAGAGCCTCTTGATGAAGGTGAAAAAGGAGAGTGAAAAATTTGGCTTAAAACTCAACATTCAGAAAATGAAGATCATGGCCTCCAGTCCCATAATTGCATGGCAAATAGATGGGGAAAATGTGGAAACAGTGTCAGATTTCATTTTGGGGGGCTCCAAAATCAATGCAGACGGTGACTGCAGCCACAAAATCAAGTCAGTTGCTCCTTAGAAGAAAAGCTATGACAAACCTAAGCAGCTATTAAAGCAGACATATCACTTTGTCAACAAAGGTCCATATAGTCAAAGCTATGTTTTTTTTTTTTTCCCAGTAGTCATGTATAAATGTGAGAGTTGAACCATAAAGAAGTCTGAGCCCTGAAGAATTGATGCTTTCAAAGTGTGATGTTGGAGAAGACTCTTGACTTGGACTGCACAGAGATGAAACCAGTCAATCCTAAGGGAGATCAGCCCTTTATATTCATTGAGGGACTGCTGCTGAAGCTGAAGCTTCAATACTTTGGCCACATGATACAAAAAACTGATTCACTGAAAAAGACCCTGGTGCTGGGAAAGGTTGAAGGCAAGAGGAGAAGGGGACGACAGTGGAGGAGATGGTTGGATGGCATCACTGACTCACTGGAACATGAGTTTGAGCAAATTCTTGGAGACAGTGAAAGACAGGGAAGTCTGGTGTGCTGCAGTTCATGGGGCTCCAAAGAGTCAAACCTGATGTAGTGACTGAAAAACAATAAACCAGTAGCATCCCTCTCCTCACTCATTACAATGAAAAATGTCTCTAGACTTTGCCAGATATCCTTTGGGGAACAAATTGTCACTTGTTGAGAACCACTGAGTCAGTGAATAACTCAGTAGGACACACCAATGCAAGTAGACAAATATAGTATTTTCATTAGATGAAAATAGAGAAAATGGTATCCCTTAGAAAACTTTGTAAATTATTTGTTTTAAGATGAACTATGTGCTGGTATCATGAAATGTATGTTGTTATCTGCATACAGCTTTATAATGAAGTTGTCTGTGTAATGCTTCTGGGTTTCTACTTTGCTTTGAAACGTGAAGTTGATTCTTTAGTTTTAGCTTCTTAGTAAGTGAAGGTTTACCATATTTCCTTGGTAGTGGTAGAATTGCTTATTCTGGGTCTTTGGATCCAAATTGCTTTGAAAGAAAAAACTGAAAGAGTTAGTCTGTCCGTTGAGTCTGACTCTTTGCGACCTCAGGGGCTGTAGCCCTCCAGGCTCCTCTGTCCATGGAATTCCTCCAGGCAAGAATATTGGAGTGAGTTGCCATTTCCTTCTCCAGGGGATCTTCCTAACCTAGGGATCGAACCCCGGTCTCTTGCATTGCTGGCAGATTCTTTAATCATATAAGCCAAGAGGGAATTGCTTTGATTGCCATTATCTATTGTAGTATAGGTATGGAGGGTTCAAAACAAGGTTACTGGAGATGGTGGCTTATAACTGTCAAAAACAAAGACAGCATGAGGTATAATGGCAGGAAATGTTGCAACAGCAGAGTGCTGATCATAGATTCTAGAAGAAGGAATACTGAGGGTTTTTTTGTTTTTTAAACTTATATCTGTGTTCTAAGTTTATACTTTGGTCTTAGTCCAGGGATATGATCATCTCAAAAACAGATATGATTTTGTAAGTAACCATGGTATACACTGGTCACGTTAGAACTAAACTATCTTAGACTGTATGGGTTTCCCTGGTGGCTCAGATGGTTTAGAGTCTGCCTGCAGTGCAGAAGACCTGGGTTGATCCCTGGGTTGGAAAGATCCCCTGGAGAAGGAAATGGCAACCCACTGCAGTATTATTGGCATGGAAAATCCCATAGATGGAGGAGCCTAGCAGGCTACAGTCCATGCGGTTGCAAAGAGTTGGAGATGACTGAGCATCTTCATTTTAGACTGTGCTGAGATTGTACTTCTCTGACTTGTATTACTAGCATTTATGTTGATATTTTCTCTTGTTTCAATCTTCTAAATAGTTAAGTTCTAAGAAGTCCTTGTTTGAATTATATTTTAACTTCATATAAATTCTTGTCACATCACACTTTCTTTATAACGTGTTCTACAGAAGTTTTCATGGTTTTGATTTAATTATAAGCTAGGCATTGTTGCATTTTAATATACAACACTTGCATGCATATTGTGATGTAGTCATTTGTAAAATATAGTCTCACCAGGCATTATTATAGAGAAGCATCTGTCAGCATTTCCATTATAAGCCCTAATGTAGTTTTAAGGAGTTTCTGACTTGTCTATTTCTAAATTGCTTTGCACTGAAACTAGTATAGAAATTGTCAGATGAAATCCAAGTTTTGTTGTATTATAGAGGGAAAAATTGACACTAGTATTTTCTACTACTTTGTGTCACAGCATTTAAAACCCTCATATTTTTAGCAGATTCAGATGCTTTTTACTTGATATTTAATTCCCATGAACCCAAGTGAGGAAACTGACAACCTCTTAAATGGGCTTGTTTCTTTTCCTGTGTTTTGTTATAACATTTCTGATAGATTTATGTGAAAAGTATTTACTGAGTAGATGCATTAAGTATTTTGTTAGAACCACCTTAGAATATGAAAGTGTCTTTACAAAGCCCATAGGAAGTCAGATCTAGGTTTACGGTGAATAGAGAAACTTATAAAAGCATCAACTATGATGACATTCTGGAACCAGTTCTGTAGTTGAGAAAGTGAATAACTGTTTAGTGATCAAGTTTTGGGATTCTTATTCTCCTTGTCTCTCCTCAAATTGTATTACTTTGCAATCATTATTAACCTGGCTGATTCCTCCCTCGCCCTCTTCTTTGTGAGATGTCATTGTTGCTATCAGTAGATGCTTCTATGGGAATTCTCAAGTTGCTTTTATCTTATATATATTATAAATATAAAATATAAAAATTTAAAGAGAGATTCCTTAAAAAAAAAAGAGCAAAACAACTATGGTCCGCAGGCACACCTCAGAGATACTGCAGGTTCAGTTCCAGACCAACACAATCAAGTGGACATGGCAGGAAGTGAGTCATACAAACATTTTGGTTTTCTAGTGCAAGTTACATTTACACTCTACTGTAGTCTGTTATGCAATAGCATTATTTCTAGAAATGTACAAATCTTTTTCAATAAATACTTTATTGCTAAAAATTTCAGACCATCATCTAATAATGCAGGGTTGCCACAAACCTTCAAGCTGTAAAAAATGCAATATCTGCAAAGTACAAAATAAGCTGAAGCACAGTAAAATGAGGTATGCCTGTACAAGGGAACACCCATAATACTATCAGCTGATTTCTCTATAGAAACTTTTCAGACCAGAAGGGAAAAGCATGCTATTTTAAAAGTATTGAAAGGAAAAAGAAACAGCTTTCAATCAAGAATATTCTGCCCGGCAAGATTATTGTTCAGACTTGAAGGAGGAATAAAGAGCTTTCTAGAGAAACAAATGCAAGAGAAGTTTATCCCTACTAGCTGGCCTTACAAAAGATGTTAAAAAGGAAAATCTTTAAGCTAAAAAGAAGTTACTAATTAGTAACAATAAAACAGACAAAAAACCTCACCAATAAAGATAAATTTATACTAATGGTATTGGATTAAAAACTTGTGAAACTAGTGTGAAAGTTAAAAGGCAAAAATAATATATTTACCATAACTGTAACTACAATAATTAGTTAAGGAATACACTTAAAAAGAGATGTAAAATATGACATCAGAAAACTTGAAACATTGGACAGGGAGCAAAAATGTAGAGTGTTAGAATGACTTCGAACTTAACTTGTTACTGTAGGTATGTATGTGTGTGTGTCCCAGGCGGCACTAGTGGTAAACAGTCTGCCTGCCAATGTAGGTTAGACGTAAGAGATACAGGTTCAATCCCTGCGTTGGGAAGATTCCCTGGAGGAGGGCATGGCAACTCATTCCATTATTCTCGCCTGGAGAATCCCATGGACGAAAGATCCTGGCAGGCTGCAGTCCATAGGGTTGCACAGAGTCGGACACAACTGAAGTGACATAGTGCATACACAGACACACACACACACAGCTTAGGTGACATAATGCGCGCGCATGCGCGCGTGCACACACACACACACACACACACACAGTTTCCCAGGTAGCGCTAGTGGTGAAGAACCTGCCTGCCAGTGAAGGAGACTTAATAGACATGAGTACAAAAATAAGGCCCACATATTTGTTGATAATAAAAGACTCATATACAGTGAAAGGATGGTAAAAGATGTTTCATGCATATGGAAACAAAAAGAAATCTACCCAAATCTACGAGATGCAGCAAACATCATTCTAAGAGGGAAATAGTTCTAGGTGGGAAGTCTATAATGATAAATGCCTACCTTATGAAAAAAGAAAAATCTTCAATAAACAGTCAATTTATACCTAAAGAAGACAGATAAGAACAACACATGAAATCAAAATTAGTAGAAGGGAGGAAAGATCAAAGTGGAAATCAATGAAATAGAGGCTAAAAATACAATAGAAAAGATCAATGAAACTAAGAACTTGTTCTTTGAAAAGATATAATTGATAAATCTTTAGACAAACTCACTAGGAAAAACAGAGATGGAGTTCAAATAAATAAAATTAGAAATGAAAGAAGAGAACTTAAAACCAGCACTTCAGAGATACAAAGGATTATGAGACTACTTTGAAGCACTATCTGTGTCAACAAATTGGACAACCTAGAAGAAATGGATGAATACTAGATACATACAGTCTTTCAAGACTGAGTCATGAAGAAATAAAAAACATGAATATACCAATTACTAGTAAGGAGATTGAATCAGTCATCAAAAAACTCTAAACAAAGTCCAGGAGCAGAGAGCTTCACTGGTAGATTCTACCAAAACATTTAATACCTGTTCTTTTAAACTCTTCCAAAAATTTGAGGAGAAATTGCTTCCAAACTCATTTTACAAGGCTGACAGCATCTTGATACCAAAACCACACAAGAATAAAAAGAAAATTATATGCCAGTGTCCCTTTGAGCATAGATGCAAAAATTCTTAACAAAGTATTTACAAACCAAATTCAACAATACATTCAAAGGATCATACACCAAGAACAAGTGAGGTTTAACCAAAGGATGCAAAGATGGTTCAATTAATATGACACCCCACATTAACAAAATAAAAGATAAAAATTATATTATCTTCTCAATAGATGCAGACAGAACATTTGACAAAATTCAACACCCAGTTATGATTTAAAAAAAAAAAAAAAAACACCTCTCTCAGCAAAGTGGTATCAGTTCAGTCTCTCAGTCGTGTCCGACTCTGCGACCCCATGAACCGCAGCACACCAGGCCTCCCTGTCCATCACCAACACCTGGAGTTTACTCAAACTCATGTCCATTGAGTCGGTGATGCCATCCAATCATCTCATCCTCTGTCATCCCCTTCTCCTCCTGCCCTCAATCTTTCCCAGCATCAGGGTCTTTTCAAATGAGTCAACTCTTTGCATGAGGCGGCCAAAGGATTGGAGTTTTCAGCTTCAACATCAGTCCTACCAATGAACACCGAGGACTGATCTGCTTTAGGATAGACTGGTTGGATCTCCTTGCAGTCCAAGGGACTCTCAAGTCTTCTCCAGCACCACAGTTCAAAAGCATCAATTCTTTGGCGCTCAGCTTTCTTTATAGTCCAACTCTCTATCAACATAATAAAGGCCATATGACAAGCCCACAGCTAACATCATACTCAGTGGAAAAAGCTAAAAGCTTTTCTTTTAAGATGAGAAACAATACAAGAATGTTCACTCTCTCCATTTTTACTCTATAGTATTCAATTTTCTCCACTTTTATTTTATTCACTCTGTCCACTTTTATTGTTAGTGAAAATCCTAGCCAGACCAATTACGCAGGAAAAAGGCATTCAACTCAGAAAGGAGGAGGTAAAATTATTATTTGCAGATGACGTAAGTTTATATGTAGAAAACCCTAAAGACACCACCGAAAGAAACAGCCTGTGAGAACTAATAAACACATTCAGTAAATTTGCAGGATACAAAATCAGTATCCAAAATCTGTAATTTTTATACACTAACAACAAGCTATAAGAGAAATTAAGAAAACAGTCCTATTTGCAGTTGCATTTAAAAAATACTGAGGAATAAATAAAGTCAAAGCCACAATGAAATAGCACCTCACACCTGTCAGAATGACTGTTCCAAAAAAAGACGAGAAATAAGAAGCATTGGCGAGTATGTGGACAACAGGGAACTCCTGTGCAGTGTTGTTTGAGATGTAAAATGGTGCAGTCACCATGGAAAACAGTATGAGGATTCTTTTAAAAATTCAGAATAGAACTCTCATACAATCTAGCAATTCCACTTTGGGATATTTATCTTAAGAAAATGAAAACGAATTTTCCACATTGAAGGAACTCTTCAAAACCGTTGGACCAAATGCCTTTTGGGTTATAAGTTGATCGTTGACTATTTTCTTGTGTTATTTATTCATTCATATTTCCTATTTATTCTTGTGTCAGTTTTTAAATTTGTAATTTCTTAAGAAATGATCCATTTCATCTAGTTTTAAGTTTATTAGTATGATATTGTATTTAGTAATCTCTTATAATATCAAATCTCTTCTTATTCCTAATGAGACTTGTCAAAGTGTTGTCTTATTTTATTGATCTTTTTTGAGGAAAAAAGCTTTCGGTTTTGCTGATTGAGTTTATTGGTTATTTTTGTTTTATTGAAGTATAACTTACATATAATAAGATACAAGGATGATAGGTGAACATTTTGGTGAGATTTTGATATTGGATACACCCATGCTCTGTCCGATATACAAAACAAAATAAAGAGCATTCTCATGACAACAGAAACTTCCCTTGTGCCCCTTTTCAGTCATCTCCTCTCCCTATCCCCCACAGGAAGCCACTTTATAAATTTTTACAATCATAGAATAGTTTTGCCTTTGTTCAGCATAAAGTTTTTGAGATTATCAATGTTGCATGTATTAGTAATTTGTTCTTTTTTGCTGAATAATATTGAATCATATGAATGTGCCACAATTTATGTACTTTATGTTGAGGGACAGTTGGTTTGTCTCTGTTTTTTCAATGTGTTTCATTGAAAAATGAATGTGTTTCATTGTGTTTCAATGTGTTGATACTTAGGAGTAGAATTGCTGAGTTATAGATTAGGTATCGGAGAAGGAATGGCACCCCACTCCAGTACTCTTGCCTGGAAAATCCCATGGATGGAGGAGCCTGGTGGGCTGCAGTCCATGGGGTCGCTGAGGGTCAGACACGACTGAGCGACGTCACTTTCACTTTTCACTTTCATGGATTGGAGAAGGAAATGGCAACCCACTCCAGCGTTCTTGCCTGGAGAATCCCAGGGACGGGGGAGCCTGGTGGGCTGCCGTCTATGGGGTTGCCCAGAGTCGGACATGACTGAGGTGACTTAGCAGCAGCAGCAGCAGCAGCAGTAGATTAGATATACATTTAACTTTATGAGAAACTACCAAAGAGTTCTCCAAAGTGATTTTATACTGCCGCCAGTGGTGTATGAGAATACCATTTGCCATGTATTGTTGCCCACATTTGGGGCTGTCATTCTTTTTGACTTAGCCATTCTGCTTAGAGTGTAGTGATACCTTACTGTGTTTTACGTTTGCATTTCTCTGATGACCAAAAAGTGTGAGGACCTTTTCATATTGTTATTAGCTGCTGGAATATCTTCTTTTGTGAAGAGTCTGTTCAGTCTTTTGCTCATTTTTAAATGGTTGTTTTCTGTTGATTTGTAATATTTTGATTAACAGTCACATAAAATTAAATGTGATTTCATCGATCTATTTAGAGCTAGCAAGATAGAGTGTGTATGTGCACATGTGACAGAGGAGAGGTAAAGAGAAAGAAAGAAAAATATTTTCTCACGTTTGTCAGTCATTTTTAAATGGTGTTTTTTGATGGACAGATTCTTTTTTAATTTTGGTTGTCTTTTGTATTTAGACATGTGCTTCATCTCAAATAATTTTTTGTGTATAGTGTGAGAAAGAAGTTAAACTTCATTTTTTAATACATGTTTCCAGTTTTCTAGCACTAAATTTAAGAAGACACTTTGCTCCATTTAACTAACTTGAAGCCTTGGTTGAAAGAAAAATACATATATGTATAGAAAGGTAGATAGATATTATTTGTGTATGTGTGTAGGGAGTCTGTTTTTAGATTATTATTCTATTATCTGCCTCATGCCAATACGACTTAGTCTAATAGCTGTAGGATAAGGCTTCTGGATTTGTTTTCTTTTTAAAGAATTGTTTTGGGAATTTTAGATTGTGTGCTAGTTCCATGGAAATTTTGGAATCAGCTTGTAAGTTTCTTCAAAATGATTGCTGGACTTTTGCTGGGGGGTTTGTGAAATTGATACCTCAATTTGGAGAGAATTGCTGACATAGCAATATTGAGTCTTCTGATGCATGGACATGATTTATCTTGTCATTTATTTAGGTCTTTTGAAATTTCTTACAGTAGCATTTTGTAGTGTAATAAACTTGTACATCTTTGTTAGGCTTATTTTTAGATACCTTTTTGTTTCTTTTTTAACTTCATTTGGAACTGTGTATTGCTAGTATATGGAAATACAGTTGAGTTTTGTATATTGATCTTATATCTTCCTCTATTCCTAAAATCATTTATTATTGTGATTTTTGTAGAGCCCATTGAGTTTTCTGCATACCATGCAGTCATATTATCTAGGAATAAAGAAGCTTTCCGTTTTCAATATTTATGTCTTTTATTTCTTTGCCTTGGCTTACTGCACTGACCAGCTTTTTCAGTATAATGTAGCAGCAGTAAGAATGGATTTCTTCATCTTTTTCCTGACTTTTTGAAAAGCATTTACTGTTTCATCATTAAGTAAATATGTTATGTAACCTTAGTTTTTTTTACAGATCTCATCTCTTAGCTTCAGATACTTCCTTCCTACTTTGCTAAATGTTAATATTATGAATGGGGATTGAATCTTCTTTAATGCTTTTTCTATATATGTTGAGATGATTGTACAGTTTTTGTCTTTTATTCTACTAATGTAATAAATTACATGAGTTTTTATTAATTAGATCTACCATGTATTCATGACGTTAAATCCCTTTGTCATGATGTTTTATTATTTTTATATTTTGATAAATTTGTTTTTTCTAATTTAGAGGTTTTAAAAATCTGTGTTCATAAAGGATGTTGGGTTATAATTCTCTTCTCTTAGAATATCTTTGTAGTGATTTATTGTCAAGGTTCTCTTCAGCTTTTTGGTATTCTATAGCATAAATTTCTTCAGTTTTAAATTGCTTTTCTCTTCTTTTTCTCAAGGTTTATTATTATTTTTCTATTTTTTAATTGAATCTTATTTTGAACCATAGATGTAAGTATAGTCTATAAATGTTTCCCTGAGTATTGCTTTGGCTACCTCATTTTAAATAGATGTTGCATGTTATTTTAGTCTAATATATTAAATGTTGCAACAGGAATACTGTATACCTCGTCACAAATAAGGTTTCAGTAAATGGTTTAGTACATACTCACGTTTCTGCTGAGGAAGAACAGAAGCAAAAGGCAAAGGAGAAAAGGAAAGATAGACCCATCTGAATGCAGAGTTCCAAAGAATAGCAAGGAGAGATAAAAAAGCCTTCCTCAGTGATCAGTGCAAAGAAATAGAGGAAAACAATAGAATGGGAAAGATCAGAGATCTCTTCAAGAAAATTAGAGATATCATGACGACATTTCATGCAGAGATGGGCTCAATAAAGGACAGAAACAGTGTGGACCTAACAGAAGCAGAAGATATTAAGAAAAGGTGACAAGAATACACAGAAGAACTGTACAAAAAAGATCTTAATGACTCAGATAACCACGACAGTGTGATCACTCACCTAGAGCCAGGCATCCTGGAATGTGAAGTCAAGTGGGCCTTAGGAAGCATCACTGTGAACAAAGCTAGTGGAAGTGATGGAATGCCAGCTGAGCTCTTTCAAATCCTCAAAGATGATACTGTGAACGTGCTGCACTCAATAAACCAGCAGATTTGGAAAACTCAGCAGTGGCCACAGGACTGAAAAAGGTCAGTTTTCATTCCAGTCCCAAAAAAAGGCAATGCCAAAGAATGTCTAAATTACTGCACAATTGCATTCATCTCACACACTAGCAAAATAATGCTCAAAATTCTCCAAGCTGGGCTTCAACAGTACATGAACCAAGAACTTCCAGATGTTCAAGCTGGTTTTAGAAAAGGCAGAGGAACTGGAGATCACATTGCCAACATCCACTGGATCTTTGAAAAAGCAAGAGAGTTCCAGAAAAACATCTACTTCTGCTTTATTGACTATGCCAAAAGTGAAGAAGAACTAAAGAGCCTCTTGATGAAAGTGAAAGAGGAGAGTGAAAAAGTTGGCTTAAAGCTCAACATTCAGAAAACTAAGATCATGGCATCTGGTCCCATAACTTCATGGCAGGTAGATGGGGAAAAAGTGGAAACAGTGGCTGACTTTATTTTTCTGGGTTCTAAAATCACTGCAGATGGTGATTGCAGCCATGAAATTAAAAGACGCTTACTCCTTGGAAGGAAAGTTATGACCAGCCTAGACAGCATATTAAAAAGCAGAGACATTACTTTGCCAACAAAGGTCCATCTAGTCAAGGCTATGGTTTTTCCAGTGGTCATGTATGGATGTGAGAGTTGGACTATAAAGAAAGCTGAGCACCAAAGAATTGATGCTTTTGAACTGTGGTGTTTGAGAAGACTCTTTGAGAGTCCCTTGGACTGGAAAGAGATCAAACCAGTCCCTCCTAAGGAAGATGAGTCCTGGGTGTTCATTGGAAGGACTGATGTTGAAGCTGAAACTCCAATACTTTGGCCACATGATGCAAAGAGCTGACTCATTTGAAAAGACCCTGATGCTGGGAAAGATTGAGGGCAAGAGGAAAAGGGGATGACAGAGGATGAGATGATTGGGTGGCATCATCGACTCTATGGACATGGCTTTGGGTAGACTCCGGGAGTTGGTGATGGACAGGGAGGCCTGGCGTGCTGCGGTTCATGGGGTCACAGACTCGGACACGACTGGGCGACTGAACTGAACTGAACAAAGCCTTTGACTGTGTGGATCACAACAAACTGTGGAAAATTCTTCAAGAGATGGGAATACCAGACCACCTGACCTGCCTCTTGAGAAATCTGTATGCAGGTCAAGAAGTAACAGAACTGGACATGGAACAACAGACTGGTTCCAAATAGGAAAAGGAGTACGTCAAGGCTGTATATCGTCACCCTGCTTATTTAACTTATATGCAGAGTACATCATGAGAAATGCTGGGCTGAATGAAGCACTGGTTGGAATCAAGTTTGCCAGAAGAAATATCAATAACCTCAGATATGCAGATGACACCACCATTATGGCAGAAAGTGAAGAGGAACTAAAGAATCTCTTGATGAAGGTGAAAGAGGAGTGAGAAAAAGCTGACTTAAAACTCAACATTCGGAAAACTAAGATCATGGCATCTGGTCCCATCAGTTCATGGCAAATAGATGGGGAAACAATGGAAACAGTGACAGACTTTATTTTGGGGGGCTGGCTCCAAAATCACTGTAGATGGTGACTGCAGCCATGAAATTAAAAGACGCTTGCTCCTTGAAAGAAAAACTATGACCAACCTAGACAGCATATTAAAAAGCAGAGACATTACTTTGCCAACAAAGGTCCATCTAGTCAAAACTATGGGTTTTTCAGTAGTCATGTATGGATATGAGAATTGGACCATAAAGAAGGCTGAGTATCGAAGAACTGATGATTTTGAACTGTGATATTGGATAAGACTCTTGAGAATCCCTTGGATTGCAAGGAGATCAAACCAGTCAATCCTAAAGGAAATCAGTCCTGAATATTCATTGGAAGGACTGCTGCTGAAACTGAAGCTTCAGTATGTTGGCCACCTGATGTGAAGAGCTGACTCATTAGAAAAGACCCTGATGCTGGGAAAGATTGAAGGCAGGAGGAGAAGGGGATGAGATGATATGGTGGCATCACCAACTCAATGGACATGAGTTTGAGCAAGCTGCAGAAGATGGTGAAAGACAGGGAAGCCTGGCATGCTGCAGTTCGTGGGATCACAAAGAGTTGGACATGACTGAATGACTGAGTAGCAACCACCTGTCTTCTATGAATGCTGTTTAGTCTCTGTGGATCTGGGCTTTTTGGCCCCAGATTGTAGCCAAAGAGATAAATCACAGTTTTTCTGAGACATGAAATGTTATAGTCTTCATATGGCAGCTCTAGGTGTGGGCTGGGTAATGTCTTTGTTGGCTGGGAAGGCGGGCTGTCTTGTGCCCTGGAAGATATTTAGCATATCTGGCTTTTATCCACTGGTGCCCATAGCAGCTCCACTTGTGACAATTCACATTTTCTCTAGACCTTGGTAATGTTCTGGTTTGAGGATGAGGTCAGAGTTGTACCTGGTTGAGACATACCACTCTAGGCTAGTATCTTTGTGTCATTTTTGTTATTCCTGTAGATATAGTAAATTTCCATGCAAAATGGATATATATTAAATTGCTTTTTTCAATTGATAGCAAACCAGGAAGAATGTGGCAAAAACAACTATTAGCTGCTTCCAACAGTAGGAAAATTATAGACTACCTTGTTTGGTTACACAACTGATATCTGGATCAGGGACTACAGACATTTGAATGTATGGTTCAAATAGTAGAATAGTCCGGGGAACAGTAGCTCTCTCTTCTGTGTCTGTTGCTTAGATGTGTCCCACTAGTCTTTTTGCTGAGAAGCAGAACTGCTTCCCTGGTTTCAAAAATCAGAGTAGATATGCATTCATAATCTTGGACAGTGAGAAAGGCACATTTCTTGTTTATATTTCATTTGTGTGATAAATATCTGAAGCATGCTTCACAAACTACTGCAGTGGCACATAAAATCTTCTCTCAATAAAGATAGCTCCTGACAAAGGCTATACATTTCAGAGTGAGTAGATATAACTCAGTCTTCCCAAGTTTTCCCCATTGCTAGAAATTCAGTGTTTTTGTTTCCCTCCCATTATAAACATTTGTATGAAAAATATCTTATCTGCATTCCAAAGAGTTTATATTATAAAGCTAGATTGCTTCCCGAGGGTCTGGGCAGCCATTTGTGATATTACTTTTAACTTTAGATTTTTCTTGACTTTTTTTGCCTTTTTTTCTACCACTCTAACTTTAAAAATACTTTCAAAAGTATTTAACAGTGAAGTATGATGCGCCAATCTTAATATATTATACACTCCTGCATAATTGCTACCCAGACCAAGATCTAGAATGTTTTTAATACCTGGAGGTTCCCTCATATTTCTTCCCACTCAGTGCTCACTCTCAAAGGTAACCAGTATATGTCTGATATTGATACTGATCTAATGATATTTATTTATACATGTATATATGTTTATTTTTCAGCTGCATTGAGGTATATTGAGAAATAATATTAAAATATGTTTCAACTGTATAACATGATTTGAAAGGATTCCCACGATTAGCACTTTCATCACCTCACATATTTTGGGTTTTTTTGTTTGTTTTTTTTTGCTTTTAACACTTAAGTTCCATTCTGTTAACAAATTCTGATTAGGTTACCAACAGTAGTCATCATGTTGTACATAAGGTGTGTGTGTGAGTCTCTCAGTTGTGTCTGAATGTGACCCCATGGACTGACAGGCTCCTCTGTCCGTGGGATTCTCCAGGAAAGAATACTGGAGTGGGTTGCTGTGCCTTTCTCCAGTATATATTAGATACTCAGACCTTATTAATCTTGTAACTGAAAGTTTATACCTTTTTCACCAGACTCTCCCTTTTTCTTCTACCCCCTTAATCCCTGGCAGCCACTATTCTGCTTTGTTCATGAGTTCAACTTCTTTTTTAGATTCCACATATAAGTGGTACCATACAGTATTTGTCTGTCTCTGTCTGGCTTATTTCACTTAGAGCATAACACCCTCCATGTTCATCCATGTTGTTGCAAATGGCAGGGTTTCCATCCATTTTAAGACTGAATAATATTCCATTGTGTATATACATCACATCTTTGGGGCTTCCCGTGTGGTTTGTGGTTCAGTGTTAAAGAATCCCCCTGCCAGTACAGGAGATGCAGGAGACGTGGGTTGGATCCCTGGGTTGGGAAGATCCCCTGGAGTAGTAAATGGCAACCCACTCCAGTGTTCTTGCCTAGAAAATTCCATGGAAAGAGGAGCCTCTTGGGCTGCAGTCCATGAGGTCACGAAGAGTCAGACATGACTGAGCGACTGAGGACACATGCACATCTTCTATCATGTATTCATCTGTGGCACTTAGGTTGTTTCTGTACCTCGGCTGTTGTGAGTAGCGCTGCAGTGAATATGGGAGTACAAATATGTCTTTGAGGCAGTGATTTTGTTTCCTTTGGATGTTTACCTAGAGGTGGGATTTCTGGATCGTACGGTAGTTCTGTTTTTCATTTCTTGAGGAACTTTCATACTATTTTCCTTCATGGCTGTCCCAATTTATATTCCCACCAGTAGTCTGCAAGTTTTCCCTTTTTACTACATTCTTGCCACCAGTTATCTCTTATCTTTTTGATAATAACCATTCTAACAAGTATAAATGACACCTCATTATAATTTTGATTTGCATTTGCATGGTGATTAGTGGTGCTGAGAACCTAATCTTGTACCTATTGGCCTTTTTAATATGTCTTCTTTGGAAGAGTGTCTATTCAAGAACTTTGCCTATATTTTAATTGTTTTTTTTTAATTGAATAATATTAATTCCTTATATATTTTGGATGTTGTTCAGTTGCTAAGCTGTGACCGACTCTCTGTGACTGACTCCATGGATTGTAGCATGCCAGGCTCCTCTGCCCTCCACTATCTCCTGGAGTTTGCTCAAATTTTAAAGTTTTCATTGTACAGATCTTACAGCTTCTTGGTTAAATTTATTCCAAAGTATTTTATAGAGAGAAAATATTTTTGAGGAGATTTTTGTGTGAGGGTTCATATAGAAAAGAAAGAGGAAGTTTTCCTGAAAATAGAAAGTGTTGTTTTTGTCACATTATTTAACAAATGATAGAACTCAAACTTTGCAGATGCCTCAGTGATGCTGTTCCTCAGGGTGTGCAGAACTTCAGGAGTTTGAATGGCAGAAAATTCCTAGCTTTCCCTACCCACTTCAACACTTGCCTGCATATCTGCAGTAGTTCTCAATTCCTGGTTCCTTTCCCTATTCAGAGCTCTATTTTTGTGTACTTTCATCATTTCCTTTCTTCCTGATTTCTCCAATATCTTCTAGTGTTGATAACTTTCCTTCACTGCTATGACATTAAGAAACGGAAAAAGGTATAAGAAAGAAAAGCAAGAAGAGTCATTGTCTTAAGTTTAATAAGACTTCATTCTTTAAGTGAGAATTGCTGTATCCAGAATGCTTCTCTTCCTCAAATCTAATTTGCACATTCATTATTGATTACAGTAATATCTTTATAAGTGTCATCAAGAAATTGTTACTTAAGTATAATTGATATAATTTAAGGTCTATATTTAGAAATCATAAGCTATTGTGAAAATTTCTGAATAAAGTAAAAACCAAAGGTATTCGTACCTTGTGACAGGAGATTTGGCAAGTAAAATTTTCAGTGATTCTTAGAGTGGCCTGTGTCCTCAATAGTTGTTAGTTGGTGAATGTGTTACATGACTCTTAAAAGCCACAGTAACTCTAAATACTGTTTATTACAAGTTATGGTGGTATTCTCTATCAGGCATCTTCTTTGTTTCAATTTTGAATTTCCTATCTAATTTAAGATTCTAAATATTTCTGATGAGGAAGTATCCTGTTTTGTTGTGAATCTGAATCCGTCTGGTTTACTTGATGAAACCAAATCTGTCTGGTTTGCTTGGAAAACATACACCTCATGGTGGTACTGCCTTTTCATCCTGGTGCTAATCAACCTAAAACAAGAGAACAGTTTTCCCCCAGGATCAGATAATCTTTGAAATTCTGGATCTGCATCTCTACTCATTTAAAGTAATTATAGGATGACATTCTAACCAACTCCTCAGGAACTATGTTGCACTATTTCTTTATAATTGAGGATAAGACTAAGCAGAGTCCTTTTGAGAGGAAATCAAAGAAATAGCCTGGTGGCTCAGATGGTAAAGTGTCTGTCTGCAATGCGGGAGATCTGGGTTCCATCACTGGGTTGGGAAGATCCCCTGGAGAAGTAAATGGAAATCCACTCCAGTACTCTCGCCTGGAAAATCCCATGGACGGAGGAGCCTGGTAGGCTACAGTCCAGGGGGTCGCAAAGAGTCGGACATAACTAAGTGACTTCACTATACTTCTTCAAAGAAATAGTAATCAGAAAGGTTAAAGGCATGAAAATATATGGCTTGCTTCTTTTCAAGCTAGCCCATGACCTTGTTTCTCACTTTACCCAGATTAAGGATAATGTATTAGCCAGGCTTCAGCAATACGTGAACCGTGAACTTCCAGATGTTCAAGCTGGTTTTAGAAAAGGCAGAGGAACCAGAGATCAAATTGCCAACATCCGCTGGATCATTGAAAAAAGCAAGAGAGTTCCAGAAAAACATCTATTTCTGCTTTATTGACTATGCCAAAGCCTTTGACTGTGTGGATCACAATAAACTGTGGGAAATTCTGAAAGAGTCGGGAATACCAGACCACCTGACCTGCCTCTTGAGAAATCTGTATGCAGGTCAGGAAGCAACTGGACATGGAACAACAGACTGGTTCCAAATAGGAAAAGGAGTATGTCAAGGCTGTATATTGTCACCCTGCTTATTTAACTTATATGCAGAGTACATCATGAGAAATGCTGGGCTAGAAGAAGCACAAGCTGGAATCAAGATTGCCAGGAGAAATATCAATAACCTCACAGATGCAGATGACACCACCCTTATGGCAGAAAGTGAAGAGGAACTCAAAAGCCTCTTGATGAAAGTGAAAGAGGAGAGTGAAAAAGTTGGCTTAAAGCTCAACATTCAGAAAATGAAGATCATGGCATCTGGTCCCATCACTTCATGGGAAATAGATGGGGAAAGAGTGGAAACAGTGTCAGACTTTATTTTGGGAGGGCTCCAAAATCACTGTAGATGGTGAGTGCAGCCATGAAATTAAAAGACGTTTACTCCTTGGAAGAAAAGTTATGACCAACCTAGATAGCATATTCAAAAGCAGAGACATTACTTTGTCAACAAAGGTGTGTCTAGTCAAGGCTATGGTTTTTCCAGTGGTCATGTATGGATGTGAGAGTTGGACTATGAGAAACC
>NW_011494814.1:2108993-2115822 GCF_000754665.1 Bison bison bison | reverse complement strand
ATGCTAAAGCTGAAACTCCAGTACTTTGGCCACCTCATGCGAAGAGTTGACTCATTGGAAAAGACTCTGATGCTGGGAGGGATTGGGGGCAGGAGGAAAAGGGGATGACAGAGGATGAGATGGCTGGATGGCATCACTGACTCGATGGACATGAGTTTGAGTGAACTCTGGGAGTTGGTGATGGACAGGGAGGCCTGGCGTGCTGCAATTCATGGGGTGGCAAACAGTCGGACACGACTGAGCAACTGAACTGAACTGAACTGATTAGAAAGTTAATGAAGAAACACACTGTCAGTCATTTACATTGGGGAAGTCTTAGCATCTAGATAAGGAGAATGAAAAAAAAAATAGGGAAAATTTTACCAAGAAGGAGCCAGTAGGAATGAAACAGATATGAGAAAAAATGTGATCTTTTACATGGAGAAGGTAGAGTAGTAAAGAAATTTGAGACTAAGTTAGTTAGTCTTATATCACATACATAAATAAAAGGACCTATTTTGTATTACAGATAATGAATAGATACATTGTCTGAAATTTGTGCATTCTATATTTAAACAAGCTGTTTAGAAATCTTCTGACTATGCATTTTTGAATAATTTATATTCAAAATACAATTTATCATCTATAAAGCTGTTGATGGAACTGATTTGCATTAAAACATTCATCATGATTCTGAATAAGAAGAATACACAGGATCACAGAGCACTTAATTATGTTTCTTTAAAAATAAGTGTCAAGAAAAGCATTTAAAAGTAAAATAAAATGTAGTACCTAAGGGACAATTTTATTTCATAATTCAAAGTATTTTATAGCTGTGCGTGGGTTAATAGAATTATTTTATGTATTTTAATGTATACATTGGGCTTCCCTTGTGGCTCAGCTGATAAAGAATTTGCCTGCAATGTGGGAGACCTGGGTTCGATTCCTGGGTTGGGAAGATGCCCTGGAGAAGGGAAAGGCTACCCACTCCAGTATTCTGGCCTGGAGAATTCCATGAACTGTATAGTCCATGGGGTCGCGAAGAGTTAGACACAACTGAGCCACTTTCATTCTCAATGTGTTCATTATGTTGAAGGCTTTTTATTATTGATTTTAATGGCTTTGCTTTTCTAAATGAACTCAGACTCCTTTCTTCTTTTCTTGTTTAAAGTATGATAACACATTTATAGGAGACTTGGAAAATACCGAACAAGGTTAGGTACAGTTTCACTATATATTGCAATTATTTTTTTAAAAAAGATAAAGATTTCTAGTTGGAGTTTCAATATCAAACTCTCAAAAATTAATAGAATGAATATACAGAAAAGTAGACGGATATAGTAGACTAAAAAGCACTATGAACCAATTCAACATAATTAAGATTTATATAGTTTTCACACAATAGCAGGATACAAATTCTCTTCAAGTTCCCCTGGACTATAAACCAGGAGACATTGGAACATATCTAGGGATATAAAACAGGTGCAAAAATGTTATGGGCAGACTTCTTTCATCAATTCCCTTTAGGTCCAGGATATCTCTCTTTCTAATTAAGAGATGCTTGATCCACATTGGTAATTTTTGGAATTATATTTGTGCTTATCCTATTTCTATCTTTATACTTTGATTTTTAGCTGAAAAAAACTTTCTCTTACTTTTTCTGAGTAGTCCAGTGGAGCCCAATTAACAAGACACTGTTGAGGCTGGAAACTATAACCCAGAGCTATTATTTGCATATTAAAAAGAAAGACATTCTAGTCTGGAACCCAGTTCCTATTAAATAAGATATATTTACACGTAGTTATAAGACCTAATGGAGATCAAAAGCGTTGGTAAACTATTATCCAGAAATACAATGTGTATATGAATAATGCATTATGAAAGGAGTGATTTGTTAACTCACTAGGTAATCAGATATTTTGTAGATGTGTATTATCAAAATGGAATAACATTCTAAAAGTTCTATATATAGAAGTAGTTTGTGACACATCTGATATTCCTTTCCTGTATGAAAATTTAGATAATATATCTTTAGAAATCTTGTCATTTAGAAGGTAATTTTAATTATTTTTGTTGTTATTGACAATATGTTAAGGTTAGACTCTTTTCTTTCTCTTCTGTCTTTAACATTCCACATCTTCCTTTGTAGAACGAGGCAAGGGAAAGCAGCAGGGCAATTTGAATTATTATTACTCACATAGAAATGGGAGTTTGGAAAATTAGCTTCTAAAAAGTGAAGTATTCCCCCAAGATTAATTTCATTAATACTTATTAAATGGTAATGTTTTTAATCTGTTTCTCCTGTTTTCTGTATCCTGACTCTTTGTATATCCCTTATTTGTGGTGACCTATTAGGTGATATGGGCTTCCCAGATGGCCTTGGTGGTAAAGAATCTGCCTGCCAATGCAGGAGACTGAAGAGACATGGTTTTTATCCCTGGGTCAGGGAGATCTCCTGGGGGAGGGCATGGAAACCCTGCCCTCTGTTCTTGTCCGGAGAGTCCCATGGACAGAGGAGCCAGGCAGGCTACGGTCCATGGGGTTGCCAAGAGTTGGACAGGACTGAAACAACTTAGAACTACATAGCATACACATTAGAAAATATAAAAGATTGATAATACATGTGGGTTAAAATATTTAATACTATTCTTTGACATTTTTAACCCAGTGTATTCTTTGTTAATATATGCATGAAGGGATATGGTGAGAAAATGAATTCTCTAAGAAAGAAAGTTGGAATTTGTATTATTTTTGAGCAGAAATATTATTTATAGAAAACAACAAATAACAGTATTTTATTTCTCTGTCCTGAAAATTTTAGTTATCTTCAGCTAGGATAAGGAAAAAAAAATAATAAGTTGGGTAAATATTGACTTAATTTCATCCATATCATTACCTAGATGACTTTGATTCCTAAGTTTGTGCCTCCCTTAGGGTTTCCCATAACAAGTTGTTCAGGCCAAACATCTAGGACTCATTCTTAATTTCTTTCATTCCCTTACCTTATATATACAACTTACCAGCAACTTCTATAGATTTTACATTCCAGATAGATCTTAAATCTGTCTACTCCTCTCATCTTCTCCACCAACCTAGTATAACCTATCATCATTTGTTCAGAATAGTGCAGGAGCCTCCTAGGTGACATCTCTGCTTTCACTTTCTTGTATTTCACTCTGTTCTCCAAATGATATTCAGAATGATCTTTAAAACCTTCCCTGCTTAAAATCATCCATATACTAGGCAACCATCTTATTATTTGGAAAACTTGAATATAAAGAAAATCAAGTATTTATTTTATTTTTCCTGTACTATTAACCATAAAATTGATGAAGAAAATTTTTTACAGAAGTATTTCAGCTGATAAAGAAGGAATGATAGAATTATAGTTATCAACATTTTACAACTCTTAATGAAATATTATAATAGATCTAAGTAATTAACACTGGTTGCATATATATATATATATAGACTTCCCTGGTAGCTTAGCTGGTAAAGAATCCACCTGCAATGCAGGAGATTCTGGTTCAATTCTGGGTTGGGAAGATCCCCTGGAGAAGGGATAGGCTACCCACTCCAGTATTCTTGGGCTTCCCTGGTGTCTCAGATGGTAAAGAATCCTCCTGCCTTGTGGGAGACCTGGATTCAATCCCTGGGTTGAGAAGATCCCCTGGAGGAGGGCATGGCAACCCACTCCAGTATTCTTGCCTGGAGAATACTCATGGACAGAGGAGCCTGGTGGGCTACAGTCCATGGGGTTGCAAAGAGTTGGACACGACTGAGTGACTGAACACAGAACACCATATATATATATATATAAAGAGAGAGACAGAGAGAGTATACTATATGTTTATCTGCCTCCTGTTTAGAGTACGTAGCATAAGCTATGAAGCAATCTTGTTTGAAATTCTAACCTGAATCTGATTAAACTACCAGTTTATAGGAAATACAGGAGACAGAAGAACATGTTAAGTGACACAGGGAGGTGCAATCAGGAAATCCAGAATTGGAAAATCTTGTAGGACTCAGTTTTTTCAACAAATAAATTACAGGGGAAAACAGTAAAGGAACAATGATTTATAGATTTAAAGGGTCAGGAAACGGTTAATTGCAATATCTGGGCCTTATTTTGATTCTGATTTGAACCAGTAAGCTTTTTCAGAAAATGATACACAGGGAAATTTGAACACTATCTACATAGTTGACAATTGTAATAAATTATTATTGAAAATAATGTATAATGGTGATAATATTGATTGTGGTTATACTTATAAGAGTCCTTATCTTTTAGAGATACATACTAAAATGAAATGATGTCTAAGGAGTAGGTAGGGAATAAGTAAAATACAGATTAAGCAAGACCAGCTATAAATTAATAATTGTTGAAACTGGGTAATAAAGATATCAGACTCCATTTTGCTTTTCTCATATATGTCTTAACTTTCTTTAATAAAATTGGAAGCAAAACAAAAGGTCACTGTGCCTATAGTCAAAAATATTTATCTTGGCAGGTTCTACCTAATATGACCTCTACTTAGCTCATCTCCGCCTTGTTTACCTTTGTTCAGAGTACAGTTCTCCCTTTTTCTTAGGTACCGCAAGTTCATTCCCATTTTAGGGCCCTTGAAATTGCTGTTCTCTCTATCTGCAACCCTCTTTTCCTGGACCTTTAGTGTCTGTTCCCTCTTAAAATTCAGGTCTCATTTTAATTTTTTTTCAGGTCTCATTTTAGTGTCATCCCAGAAGAGCTGGCTGTGATAATCATTTCATCTTATTTTATTTGTCACAACACTTACCGTGATTTGACATTTTCTTTTATATTTATTTATTGACAGTTTCCACCATTAAAATGTAAGCTGCATAGTGGTGGTGATAAGATCTTGACTAGCATGTTCGCTTTTAAATTCCCAGCATTTCAGGTGAATACCTGGCAGATGCAGCTGGCAGTTAATAAATATTTGGAATGAATCAATGAAATCTTTGTTAAGCTGGTGAATTATTAATCTTTTACATTTGGAATATTAACAGTATATACTGTTGTTGCCTAATGAAAGTATTTAATATTCAGCTGGCATTTTCATTGTTAATGTTTTCAAAGGCTCATGTGTGGGAGAATTAACGTGTAGCAAAGCTTCAGAAAGATTTTTTAAAATTCACAAAATGTCACATTTTCTCTTAGCATTTATTTAAAAATATTTGTATTTTGGGTAATTAATGTCACATCGTGTCTAAAAGCTGTTTTCCATATCTGGATAAGTAGAGGTTAAGTTTTGTGATATGTGTTTATATGTGATATAAAAATTTGGCAAACATTCCTTGGCTCATGTGAATAATAGACACTTACAATTATATCTTCCATCAAGAGGGAACTGAGAAATAATTTATAGGTAAATGCATAGAGGGAATGAGACTGTAAAAATATGTACAAATAAAAATATGTACATATATATATGAGGTGTCATTCAAAATAATTACTTAAGGAAATTGTTCATTATGGTTGTTGAATAAAATGATAAGTTTCCTTGGTAAAATAATTTTTATCCTAATATTTATAAGTAGAAACATAAATGACTGGTAGATTTTCTCCTCCTTGTGTCCTTAGGATGCTTCCGCTCTGCAGCACATTCTGGGCTCCAGAGTTGGGCTTGTTTTGCTATGGCCAGGGTGGTCCTCTCACCATCCTCCAGTTTGGCACACAGGTGTCACAAAGGTGATCATGGCCTTTCCACTGGAAACATGATGCTGTATGCTTTTCGCCTTCACTATCTCCTGTTAGGGATATAGTGGAACTTCTTCAGACTTGACTCTTGGTCAAGACATATTTTATTCTAAGTGGGCTTGTTTGTTTGCTCCTTTGCTCATTTCCCCATTTATTTCTTTATTTAATGCAAGTTTATTGTGGTTTGTCATGTAGAAAGCACTAGCTTTGAGATTGTAGAGAATAAGATAGAAATGAACATGGCATGATACACTTACCCCAAGGATGTTGCCTTGGATAACTGCACTTTGTGGAACATCTCTTCTGGAATTGCCTTTAGAATGAGTTTTTCGTTACCTATGTGCTCATTCATTTATAGTCCTATCTTAGGTTTAGGAGGAGTCAGAGAAAATGAGCCTTTCCTGTCTCCCTGGGAGAGGGCTATAAAGACAGAATTTCATCAGGCTCTGGGGTCTCATAGGGCCTAGTTCTCCACAAAAGAAAATGTGGATTTCCCTTGTCTTGGTCCTGGCCTTGCTCCCAAGCTCATCCTCCAGTGTTCAGAAGTCATTCAGTTCCCAAAACCCCCTTCCTTTAGTTCTCTAGCATTTTTACTCAGGGAAGGAGGCTGCTTACCTGTGACAGGGTCCTGGGGGAGTTGTCATTCTACAGGATGGTGAGCAGAGACCTCCCTAGTACCTTATTTTCCATCCATTGCACTTAGAACCTGAAGATTGGAGAGTCTTGGGGTCTCTCAAGGCTGGCCATAGGGGTTTTGGTGAGTTGTGCTGTTTCTTCCTGTCCAGAAGGAAGCTCAGTCTGGCTTCAAGATGATGTCTGGTCCTCAAGGGATTACCGATGCCCACAGGCAATTCCAGTTCAGATGAGGGTGCCTCTGGATTCAGTTTGGGGGCTTCAGTCTCACATAGTTCACTGAACTGTTTCACCAGTGAGTTTGCGAGGTGGTCTGTCCTGCTGGAGTTCATGGGTATCCATGCAGTGTAAAGGGTAGGAGTGCAGGCACTGGAGTCCTGGGACTGATTAAGGCCCTGCCACCACTCCTCTGTGGGTCATTTGGGGTGTGGGGTCTACACTTAAACAGGAGTGTACAGGAGGCCTTCAGTAGGTGAATAGGGATCTGCCAGTAGAGCA
>NW_011494814.1:2107218-2108893 GCF_000754665.1 Bison bison bison | reverse complement strand
GCCAGTAGAGCAACATATGGAAAACTCAGCAGTGGCCACAGGACTGGAAAAGGTCAGTTTTCATTCCAACGCCAAAGAAAGGCAATGCCAAAGAATGCTCAAACTACCACACAACTGCCCTCATCTCACATGCTAGTAAAGTAATGCTTAAAATTCTCCAAGCCAGACTTCAGCAATATGTGAACCATAAACTTCCAGATGTTCAAGCTGGTTTTAGAAAAGGCAGAGGAACCAGAGATCAAATTGCCAACATCCACTGGATCATCGAAAAAGCAAGAGAGTTCCAGGAAAACATCTATTTCTGCTTTATTAACTATGCTAAAGCTTTTGACTGTAAGGATCACAATAAACTGGAAAATTCTGAAAGAGATGGGAATACTAGACCACCTGACCCGCTTCCTGAGAAATCTGTATGTAGGTCAAGAAACAACAGCTAGAACTGAACATGGAACAACAGACTGGTTCCAAATTGGGAAGAGAAATTGAGATAGAAGGGATGGGGGTAACTGTTATTGAAAAACAGTATGTTATATGGAAAGAATGTGGGCTGTGATGACGAAGGTTAGTGGCTTTGGTGGTGGGAGATTGTGGAAGATTTCTTTTGATTGTCTCTGTTTTTCAACAGAATGAGACTTTTGATTGGGCATGTATGTACCTTGCCTGGAGAAGGAAATGGCAACCCACTCCAGTGTTCTTGCCTGGAGAATCCCAGGGACGGGGGAGCCTGGTGGGCTGTCATCTCTGGGGTTGTACAGAGTTGGACACGACTAAAGCGACTTGGCAGCAGCTGCAGCAGCAGCATGTACCTGGCCTGAAGATACAAAGGTGAATGAGACTTGTCTTCTGCCCTTTAGAGAGAGATTTACTATTTAAACAGGATAGCAGCTTGGTTCTACTGTTAATACACATTTCTTCCAGTTATATTGGTTTGTGCTCAAGTTTTAGCCTTAGTTTTCTCACTGTTGGTCTTTCTTCTCTCGTTTTTATCTTTTAATAGGTCATTGATTGAGGAATTCAGAGAGAGAGGGGAGATACCAACAGATTGATTCAGGCCATAAAATTAACTTACATTTTGTGTTGGCAATCCACATATATTTGTTTACTCTGACTTATTGTCCTATATGTTAATATTTCAGAATTACTAAGACTATACCTGATTCACGGAGTTAATTTCTTACACCCAGATATCCTTGCTTTCTGATGATAAAGTAGCTTGGTCAGAACTTCAACCCTTAATTTGTTCCTCCATAACTAGTTTGCTGTTGTTTTTAAAATGGGGACCATTTTTAAGGTCTTCATTGAGTAGCTGTTACAGTATTGCTTCTTTTTTTTGACTGCAAGGCATGTGAGCCTTTAGTTCTTTAACTAGGGATCAGCCTTATACCTTCTGCATTGGAAAGCAAAGTCTTAACCACTGGAATGCCAGAGAAGTCCCTAAATTCAAGAAATCAAACTGTTTTAAATGCAAGAAATCAAACTTCATATTATATGCCTGCTGTTGCTGCTTCTAAGTTGCTTCAGTCGTGTCCGACTCTGTGCGACCCCATAGACGGCAGCCCACCAGGCTTCCCCGTCCCTGGGATTCTCCAGGCAAGAACACTGGAGTGGGTTGCCATTTCCTTCTCCAATGCATGAAAGTGAAAAGTGAAAGTGAAGTCGCTCAGTTGTGTCTGAC
>NW_011494814.1:2103101-2107118 GCF_000754665.1 Bison bison bison | reverse complement strand
TTGCCATTTCCTTCTCCAATGCATGAAAGTGAAAAGTGAAAGTGAAGTCGCTCAGTTGTGTCTGACTCTAGCGACCCCATGGACTACAGCCTACCAGGCTCCTCTGTCCATGGGATTTTCTAGGCAAAAGTACTGGAGTGGGGTGCCATTGCCTTCTCTGACTATATGCCTATTCTGATGCAATTTGAAAAAGTATGTGTTCATCATACTAAATAAAATTATATTATTTTTCAACTGAAAGAGAAAAAAGAATTCTCATGTTAAATGTGCCTTGAAATTCATTATCTGAAAACAGTAGTCTAGTTGATAACAAAGATTTTTAAACAGACAGCCATGATATTTAAATTGAAAATGACTTCTCTGGGCAATAGTACTGAAACTAAGAGAAAATATTTTCCAGAATAGCAATATATGTCATGATTATCTTATTTGAGAAACCATAGCTTACTAACTAGAGTTAGTTGTGGCTCAGATGGTAAAGAATCTCCCTGTAATGCAGAAGACCAGGGTTCAGTCCCTAGGTCGGGACTGAAAAGGGAATGGCTGTCCACTCTAGTCTTGTCTGGAGAATTCCACGGACAGAAGAGCCTGGTGGGTTAAAGTCCATGGGGTCACAAAGAGTACGACACGACTGAGCAACTAACACTTGTATTGAGCCTCACCATTATCCAATTATTTTTCTTCTGTTTCATGGCATGGCTTGCACTTCCTACTCTGGACTGGATTCTGTTATGTCTACCACTGGAGGCAAGGATCGATTAGAGAAAATTGTAGTGCAAGTTCCATTGATTACAGGTTTTTGGTGTAGTTTTTGTTTGAGAAGAGTCTAGTGATACTTAGTAATATTAATTTCCAGTTTTATAGACAACAAACTGAGGTCTCAAAAGATGACTTTCATAAGATTACAAGTGATATACCAGATTTGGTTTGTTTTTTGTCCTTCTGTCCCCATTTCAGGGGCACAGGAGCTTCAGTTAGTTTGTTCATTGCTGTATTCTCAGTGTCTAGAACAACACTTGGCACATGAAGATGTTGGAATTAATTTCTTAGTTAGGGTTAAACTCCATAATGGTGATTCTGTGTACCCTCTTATATTCTGGCGCTGGGCATGTGTATTAATGTGTGATCTGCAATATTAAGATAAATAAGAAAACACTAGATACCTGTTTCGGAAAGAACAATTTCTAGATACATTACGGGGACAGGATTATTGTGAACAAGTCTGGATATAATGACCAGTGTTCATAAATGAGAATGAAGGAACAGCTGTTCATTTAATGGTCTTTTAATGAGATGCATAAAATTCAGTCCGTTTTTCTATTTCTTTGCAATTTGGTTGTTTCAGGTTTCTTAGATGTCTTTTGGGTACTTCTAAAGTAATTATGTAGTTTAGGAAGTTGGGAAATTCAGAAGTTGATGAGATGGGAAGTAGACTGTTTTATGTGTTTTCCCCTCTCTGTCCACAAACATACTTCCAATCTATATCTGTATCATCTTCATCTCTGTTCTTTCTCCATCCTTAATCTTTCTCAAAATCCTTTGTTAAATATAGCTTGGTCTTTTGTATTAGCTGTTACATTTTTAGTTTTCGCTAGGAAAAATCACTTATGAGTGTACATTTATTGTTTTTTCTTCAGATATGTAGGTGACAGGTCTACTTAACAGGAACAGGATACAGGTCACTAAAATGTAGAAATTTAATTAATATATTCAAAGAACAGATGTGACTTCTTTTCTGCTCTTTTCTTAGCCTTTATTTTTAGTCATTTACATAATTTTAAATTGTACTTTGACACAATGGTTTCATGCTTAATTTTACTGGTGAGAAAATTTCCTTTAATTTGCAAAAAGGCATTTAAATCAGCTTATCCCATCACTTCATGGGAAATAGATGGGGAAACAGTGGAAACAGTGTCAGGCTTTATTTTTGGGGGCTCCAAAATCACTGCAGGTGGTGATTGCAGCCATAAAATGAAAAGACGCTTACTCCTTGGAAGGAAAGTTATGACCAACCTATTTAGCATATTCAAAAGCAGAGACCTTTGCCAACAGAGGTCCGTTCTAGTCAAGGCTATGGTTTTTCCAGTGGTCACGTATGGATGTGAGAGTTGGACTGTGAAGCAAGCTGAGCGCTGAAGAATTGATGGTTTTGAACTGTGTTGTTGGAGAAGACTCTTGAGAGTCCCTTGGACTGCACGGAGATCCAGCCAGTCCATCCTAAAGGAGACCAGTCCTGGGTGTTCATTGGAAGGACTGATGCTGAAGCTGAAACTCCAGTACTTTGGCCACCTCATGTGAAGAGTTGACTCATTGGAAAAGACCCTGATGCTGGGAGGGATTGGGGGTAGGAGGAGAAGGGGACGACAGAGGATGAGATGGCTGGATGGCACCACTGACTCAATGCACATGAGTTTGGGTGAACTCTGGGAGTTGGTGATGGACAGGGAGGCCTGGCATACTGGGATTCATGGGTCGCAAAGAGTTGGACATGACTGAGCGACTGAACTGAACTGAACTGATGACATCTAAACATATGGAAAATATATTTTTAAATTACATTTTCAGGTCTTTTTGGAATGTGGTGACCTCAGAAATCGACACATATTTTCTTAGCCCTTGATGAGAAGAATAGACGTGATATGCTCATTGAGAGAAATTTTAGTGCTGACTTGCACTATATGACAAATTGCTCTTTAAAGTAACTTTTTTCAATATGATACTATTTAATTATTTAATGCTTTTTACAAAATTAGTGATCTCATTTCTGCTTCAGAAAAAAGCCTCTGTATATCAGACAAAGGTATTTTTATTATCCCTATTTTACAGGGTAAGTTTTAGGCAAATCATCTGATTTCTCAGTTTCAGTTTTTTTATCTGGAATGTTAGGTCCATGAATCATGGTAAACTGGAAGTGGTCAACAGGACATTTTTTAAGACTCAGTGAACTAAAATGGACTGGAATGGTCAAATTTAATTCAGGTGACCATTATATCTACTACTGTGGGCAAGAATCACTTAGAAGGAATGGAGTAGCTCTCATAGTCAACAAGAGTCCGAAATACAGTACTTGAGTGCAGTCTCAAAAATGACAGAATGATCTCTGTTCATTTCCAAGGCAAACAACTCAGTATAACAGTAATCCAAGTCTGTGATCCAACCACTAATGACAAAGAAGCTGAAGTTGAATGGTTCTTTGTAGACCTATAAGATCTTTTAGAACTAGCATCAAAAAAAGATGTCCTTTTCATCATCAGATCAGATCAGTAACTCAGTTGTGTCGGACTCTTTGCGACCCCATGAATCTCAGCACACCAGGCCTCCCTGTCCATCACCAACTCCCGGAGTTCACTCAGACTCACGTCCATCGAGTCAGTGATGCCATCCAGCCATCTCACCCTCTGTCGTCCCCTTCTCCTCCTGCCCCCAATCCCTCCCAGCATCAGAGTCTTTTCCAATGAGTCAACTCTTCGCATGAGGTGGCCAAAGTACTGGAGTTTCAGCTTTAGCATCATTCCTTCCAAAGAAATCCCAGGGCTGATCTTCTTCAGAATGGACTGGTTGGATCTCCTTGCAGTCCAAGGGACTCTCAAGAGTCTTCTCCAACACCACAGTTCAAAAGCATCAATTCTTTGGCGCTCAGCCTTCTTCACAGTCCAACTCTCACATCCATACATGACCACAGGAAAAACCATAGCCTTGACTAGACGAACCTTTGTTGACAAAGTAGTGTCTCAGCTTTACAATATGCTATCTGGGTTGGTCATAACTTTCCTTCCAAGGAGTAAGCGTCTTTTAATTTCATGGCTGCACTCACCATCTGTAGTGATTTTGGAGCCCCGAAAAATAAAGTCTGACACTGTTTCCACTGATTCCCCATCTATTTCCCATGAAGTGGTGGGACCGGATGCCATGATCTTTGTTTTCTGAATGTTGAACTTTAAGCCAACTTTTTCACTCTTCACTTTCACTTTCATCAAGAGGCTTTTTAGTTCCTCTTCACTTTCTGCCATAAGGGTG
>NW_011494814.1:2100756-2103001 GCF_000754665.1 Bison bison bison | reverse complement strand
AATAAAGCAGAAATAGATGTTTTTCTGGAACTCTCTTGCTTTTTCCATGATCCAGCGGATGTTGGCAATTTGATCTCTGGTTCCTCTGCCTTTTCTAAAACCAGCTTGAACATCAGGAAGTTCACGGTTCACATATTGCTGAAGCCTGGCTTGGAGAATTTTGAGCATTACTTTACTAGCGTGTGAGATGAGTGCAGTTGTGCGGTAGTTTGAGCATTCTTTGGCATTGCCTTTCTTTGGGATTGGAATGAAAACTGACCTTTTCCAGTCCTGTGGCCACTGCTAAGTTTTCCAAATTTGCTGGCATATTGAGTGCAGCGCTTTCACAGCATCATCTCAGGATTTGGAATAGTTCAACTGGAATTCCATCACCTCCACTAGCTTTGTTTGTAGTGATGCTTTCTAAGGCCACCTTGACTTCACATTCCAGGATGTCTGGCTCTAGATCAGTGATCACACCATCATGATTATCTGGGTCATGAAGATCTTTTTTGTACAGTTCTTCTGTGTATTCTTGCCACCTCCTCTTAATATCTTCTGCTTCTGTTAGGTCCATACCCTTTCTGTCCTTTATCGAGCTCATCTTTGCATGAAATGTTCCTTTGGTATCTCTGATTTTCTTGAAGAGATCCCTAGTCTTTCCCATTCTGTTGTTTTCTTCTGTTTCTTTGCATTGATCGCTGAAGAAGGCTTTCTTATCTCTTCTTGCTATTCTTTGGAACTCTGCTTTCAGATGTTTTTATCTTTCCTTTTCTCCTTTGCTTTTCGCTTCTCTTCTTTTCACAGCTATTTGTAAGGCCTCCCCAGACAGCCATTTTGCTTTTTTGCATTTCTTTTCTATCGGAATGGTCTTGATCCCTGTCTCCTGTACAGTGTCACGACCCTCATTCCATAGTTCATCAGGCACTCTATCTATCAGATCTAGGCCCTTAAATCTATTTCTCACTTCCACTGTATAATCATAAGGGATTTGATTTAGGTCATACCTGAATGGTTTAGTGGTTTTCCCTACTTTCTTCAATTTAAGTCTGAATTTGGCAATACGGAGTTCATGATTCGAGCCACAGTCAGCTCCTGTTCTTGTTTTTGCTGACTGTATAGAGCTTCTCCATCTTTGGCTGCAAAGAATATAATCAATCTGATTTTGGTGTTGACCATCTGGTGATGTCCATGTATAGAGTCTTCTCTTGTGTTGTTGGAAGAGGGTGTTTGTTATGAGCAGTGCATTTTCTTGGCAAAACTCTATTAGTCTTTGCCCTGCTTCATTCTGTATTCCAAGGCCAAATTTGCCTGTTACTCCAGGTGTTTCTTGACTTCCTACTTTTGCATTCCAGTCCCCTATAATGAAAAGGACATCTTTTTTGGGTGTTAGTTCTAGAAGGTCTTGTAGGTCTTCATAGAACCATTTAACTTCAGCTTCTTCAGCGTTACTGGTTGGGGCATAGACTTGGATTACTGTGATATTGAATGGTTTGCTTTGGAAACGAACAGAGATCATTCTGTCGTTTTTGAGATTGCATCCAAGTACTGCATTTCAGACTCTTTTCTTGACCATCATAGGGGACTGGAGTGAAAAGTGGGAAGTCAAGAGATTCCTGGAGTAACAGGCAAGTTTGGCCTTGGAGTACAAAATGAAGCAGGGCAAAGGCTAACAGAGTTTTGCCAAGAAAATGCACTGGTCATAGCAAACACCCTCTTCCAACAACACAGGAGATGATTCTACACATGGACATCACCAGATGGTCTATACTGAAATCAGATTGATTATATTCTTTGCAGCTGAAGATGGAGAAGTTCTATACAGTCAGCAAAAACAAGATCTGGAGCTGACTGTGGCTCAGATCATGAACTACTTATTGCCAAAGTCAGACATAAATTGATGAGAGTAGGGAAAACGACTAGTCCACTCAGATATGACCTAAATCAAATCCATTGCAATTATAAAGTGGAAGTGACATATGGATCCAAGGGATCAGATCTGATAGACAGAGTGCCTGAAGAACTGGGGACGGGGTTCATGACACTATACAAGAGGCAGTGATCAAGTCCATCCCCAAGAAAAAGAAGTGCAAAAAGGTTGTCTGAGAAGCTACAAATAGCTGAGAAAAGAAGAGAAGTGAAAGGCAAAGGAAAAAAAGGAAAGATATACCCATCTGAATGCAGAGTTCCAAAGAATAGCAAGGAGAGATAAGAAAACCTTCCTCAGTGATCAGTGCAAAGAAATAGAGGAAAACAGTAGAATGAG
>NW_011494814.1:2090875-2100636 GCF_000754665.1 Bison bison bison | reverse complement strand
AGTCGGACACGACTAAGTGACTTCACTTTCACTTTTCACTTTCATGCATTGGAGAAGGATATGGCAACCCACTCCAGTGTTCTTGCCTGGAGAATCCCAGGGACAGGGAAGCCTGGTGGGCTGCTGTCTATGGGGTCACACAGAGTCGGACACGACTGAAGTGACTTAGCAGCAGCAGCAGCAGCAGAAATCTCTTCAAGAAAATTAGAGATACCAAGGGAATGTTTCATGCAAAGATGGGCACAATTAAGGATAGAAATGGTATGCTAACAATATGTTGCTGCTAAACATATTAATATCTTCTGCTTCTGCTGCTAACAGAAGCAGAAGATATTAAGAAGAGATGGCAAGAATATACAGAAGAACTATACAAAAAAGATCTTAATGGCACAGATAACCACGATGGTGTGATCACTCACCTAGAGCCAGACATCCTGGAGTGTGAAGTCAAGTGGGCCTTAGGAAGCATCACTATGAACAAAGGTAGTGGAGGTGATGGAGTTCCACTTGAGCTATTTTAAATCCTGAAAGATGATTCTGTGAAAGTGCTGCACTCAATATGCCAGCAAATTTGGAAAACTCAGCAGTGGCCACAGTCAGGTTCCATTCTAGTCACAAAGAAAGGCAATGCCAAAGAGTGTTTAAACTATCACACAGTTGCACTCTTCTCACACAGTAGCAAAGTAATGCTAAAAATTCTCCAAGCGAGGCTTCAACAGTATGTAAACCAAGAAATTCCAGATGATCAAGCTGAATTTAGAAAAGGCAAAGAAACCAGAGATCAAATTGCCAACATCTGTTGGATCATAGAAAAAGCAAGAGAGTTCCAGAAAAGCATGTACTTCTGTTTACTGACTACGCTAAAGCCTTTGACGGTATGGATCAAAACAAAATGTGGAAAATTCCTAAAGATACAGGAATACCAAAGCACTGTACTTGCCTCCTGAGAAACCTGTATGCAGGTCAAAAAGCAACAGAACCGGACATGGAACAACAGACTGCTTCCAAATTGGGAAAGGAGTTCTTCAAGGCAGTATACTATCATCCTGCTTATTCAACTTATATGCAGAGTACGTCGTGCGAAATGCCAGGTTGGATGAAACACAAGCTGAAATCAAAATTTCTGGGAGAAATATCAATAACCTCAGATATGCAGATGACACCACTCTTATGGCAGAAAGTGAAGAGGAACTAAAGAATCTCTTGATGAAAGTGAAAGGGGAGAGTGATTTTTACTGGCTTAAAACTGAACATGCAAAAAACTAAGATCATGGCATCCGGTCTCATCACTTCATGGCAAATAGATGGGAAAGCAGTGGAAACAGTGACAGACTTTATTTTCTTTGGCTCCAAAATTACTGCAGATGGTGACTGCCATGAAATTAAGTCACTTACTCCTTGGAAAAAAAGCTATGACCAACCTAGACAGCATATTAAAAAGCAGAGATATTACTTTGCTGTCAAAGGTCCTCTAGTCAAAGCTTTTGTTTTTCCAGTAGTCATGTATGGATATGAGAGTGATCATAAAGAAAGCTGAGTGCTGAAGAATTGATGCTTTTGAACTGTGGTGTTGGAGAAGACTCTTGAGGGTTCCTTGGACTGCAAGGAGGTCCAACTAGTCCATCTTGAAGGAAGTCAGTCATGAACTTTCATTGGAAGGACTGATGCTAAAGCTCAAGCTCCAGTACTTTCGCCACCTGATGCGAAAAACTGACTCATTGCAAAAGACCCTAATGCTGGGAAAGATTGAAGGCAGAAGGGGACGAGAGAGGAGGAGACGGTTGGATGGCATCACCGACCCAATGGACATGAGTTTGAGCAAGCTCCGGAAGCTGGTGATGGACAGGGAGGCCTGGTGTGCTGCAGTCCATGGAGTTGCAAACAGTCAGACACAACTCAGCGATTTAGCTGATCTGTAAAAAGGACTTTGTACAAGATAACCTCCAGAGTCCCTGCTATCTCTGAAATTCTCTGTTGAAAACCATTTCAAGATGAGGATACAGAGGCACCAAAGAGTTAAGCAGCTTGGTTAAATTCAGAGAATCAATCAATAATAAAACCTTAATATCTGCCTTTCGGACTAAGCTGTTTTTTGACACTTTCACACAACCCTTACACCTGAAACTGCTGATATCTTCCCTTTACTGAAAACACATCAGTTTACAAAAATTATTCTACACATTTAATCCTTTTTATTTTTCTAAAAGCCCAAGTATATGTCTGTAGTCTCAAGTTAAATCCTTATAATTTAGTAGGCGCTTATTCATATTTTTAAAAGGAGGAGGTCTTTATAAATAGAGGTTCCCGTAGCAAACAAAGGGCTTCCCTGGTAGCTCAGTCGGTAAAGAAGCTGCCTGTAGTGCAGGAGACCTGGGTTCCATTCCTGAGTTGGCAAGATCCCCTGGAGAAGGAAATGGCAACCCACTCCAATATTCTAACCTGGAAAATCCTATGGACAAAGGAGCCTGGCAGGTTACAGTCCATGGGGTTGCAAGAGTAGGACACGACTTAGCAACTAAACCACCATACCAACAAAGGAAAATCAGAAAACAAAGCATATTTTAAGCTGTGTTGTAGGAGAAATAAAGTAAGTTAAAGTAAACTGATCTTATATATAGCAAAAGAAAAAAATAGAAAAAATTCTTAAGTGACAACTTTTGTCCATCCTTTTTGTGTAAATTATTCCACGATTTGTATTTGAGTGTGATATGCATTGGAATGATTTGAACTTTCTGTTGTTGGCTAAGTGTATCTCCGTCATGAATGTTTATGGACAGAAGTTTTGTATTAGTGGGAAAACTGGGTTAGGTCCTCCCCCTTTAAGAGTCTGTGATTGAATCCCCTCCCGACTCCTTACCTCAGTGGTAGTTCCCCATACAGCTTTTCAGGAAGAATCTATTTTGTAAATTATGACATTTTATAGAGATATAACATATTAATTCCTAGATGAGCCAGAATGAGGTATTTTAGGATGGTACTCAGGACTGATCAAAACAAATTTATATTTCTTTGTAAAATTCAGCTAATTTTTCCATAAGAAATATCATTCCATGAAATAAATTTGTTAAATATACCAGTTTGCTTTTACCTTTCTTGTTTTTATATAAAGTACTCCCATTAAAAAAATTAGAAAAAAAGCTTGTGTTGTCATTTTGGTGCTTTTGGATAAGAATACTTTCTATTCACTTTTTTCTCTAAGCAAATCTCTCACAAATGTTTTTCAGCTTACACAAACAAGTCATCATCACATTTTCTTTTTTTAAGTTATTTTAAGGAATCTTACTGATTATCTAAACACTTGATTTTAGCAGAAGAGAATAGTTAGGGCCACAGAGGTTAATTAGTTGACCCATGGTAATACAGTTAATTAGAGACAAAAATGATTAGAACTTAGGTATACGAGTTTCCCAGACTAGAACTCTTCTGTTTGATGAAGAGCTATCTGGATTCTTATCTATATCCAGCTAGATTCATAGTCTTGATTTTTGCTGAGCTCCTTCTTTCCAGTGCCGTTTTTTTTTAAATCATAGTAATTAATGTCTGAATCAGAATTTGAAATCTAAAAGCTGCATTATAATAGCTCATACTTGAAATATAGCTGCATATGGAGCTATAAATTCCTCACAGTTGGTTTTCTATTTGGTGTTAGATCTTTAAATTTTTGGATTAAAACCTAGTGGGCCAGTTTAAGAAACACTGTGTTCAAAATTGTAGGTATTTAAAAACATATTTATTTTCTGTCTTAGTCTTTAGAAGATATTTACTTTGTTTCAGACTGTTGCTCCACATAATTTTTTGTGTGTAGATGGTTGGTAGAACGATGATTCTATGATTTATGATTCATTAATGATTTATTGATTGACAACAAAACCAAAATTTAGTGGTGGGTTATTATTATTACTACTAATATTCTTTACTAACACATAGTTAACATTTCCATGGTTATAAGAGCCTTTAATCTGTTGTTGTTGTTGAGTCACTCAGTCATGACTGACTCTTTGTGACTGCATATACTGCAGCAGGCCAGGCCAGGCCTCCCTGTCTTTCACTGTCTCCCAGAATTTGCTCAAACTCATGTTCACTGAGTCAGTGATGACATCCAACCATCTCATGCCATCCAGCATGAGATGCTGGATGTGGTCCCCTTCTCCTCCTGCCATCAATCTGTCCCAGCATCAGGGTCTTTTCCAATGAGTTGGCTCTTTGCATCAGATGGCCATAGTATTGGAGCTTTAGCTTCAGCATCAGTCCTTCCAATGAATATTCAGAGTTGAGGGTTGATTTCCTTTAGGATTGACTGGTTGATCTTGCTTTAATATGTAAAAGACTCTTAAAGGATTATGTAAGGAAAGAATACTATGACATACCATAAAAAATACTCAGAAATAGAGGAAACATCATTCTAATTAACCAGTAAAGGGGAAAAAATAAGGAAACAAATGATTCTTCTATTTCTTACTTATATTATGTAAGTAAATAATTTTCTGTGAGTCTATAGTGTCTACTTTTTTATTATCATACTCTGAAAAAGTGGTGTAGTAAAGCTCATTTGTTCTTGGGGTTGTGCAAATAGAACAAGGCCTCGGAGAATGGGCTTGGAATAGTCATGCTGCTCCTAATTCTCTGGGAGGCTTGGAAACATGACTTGAGTCACACAGACCAGAATTTATATCCCAACTCTATCACTCACCATCAGCCTTACCTTGGGCAACTTTCTTAACTTCTCTAATCCTCAATATTCTTATCTCTATAAGAAAGAAATTATAATGCCCATTTTGCAGTGTTACATAAATGTATCTGCCTTAGACTCTCAAAAACGACTCATTTCCATTTGCTCTCCTTTACCTGTTACCTGCAAACCCTTCCCCCCACCTCTTCCCTGTTCACTAACCCAGTTCCTCCTGATGCACCATAAGGCTCAAGTGTAGGATTCTAGATGGCAGGTAACTGGAGCTCAAGAAATCATCTGGAACAGTTAGTCAGATCACCCCTAGCATTCAGTACTGTTAATACATTGGGTAGATTGCTTTCCAGGAGCAGAAAGTCCCTCAAGTTCTGTAACATCTTTAAGAACCTCCTTCAGGACCTTGGATCCTCGCAAATACAGTATTTTTTTCTAAGGAGTTTTTAAAAAGAGTATTATAGTTTTTAATTTTCTTAAAGAGAGTCCTACACATCTAAATATATTTTATAAACTGTTCCAAATTAGGTTGGGTTTCCCTGGTGGCTCAAATGGTACAGAATCCACCTGCACTGCAGGAGAACTGGATTTGATCCCCGGGTCGAAAAGATCCCCTAGAGAAGGGAATGGCTACCCACTCCAGTCTTCTTGCCTGGAAAATCCCATGGACAGAGGAACCTGGCAGGCTATGGTCTATGGGGTCGTGAAGAGTCAGACATCAGTGGGTGACTAAGCATGCAAATTAGGTTAGTAAGGTGGTTTGTTATTCCTACTTAAAAAAAATTCTGAAGCTTCAGCGTTTAGGTGTATAATAAAAAACAAAGCAGAGTTTTTATTTTTTAAATATCTTTTAGTAATTTTAACATTTATTTTTAAATGAAGGATAATTGCTTTACAGTAGTGTGTTAGTTTCTACCAAACATCAACACGAATCAGACATACGTTTACCCATGTTCCCTCCCACTTTAACATCCCTCCCACCACCCTCCCCATAGTATTTTTTAAAAATAAAAACATCTTGATTTTCAGGCAAGTTTGTAATATTTTAGGCCTTTTTGGTAGCAGTCCTATCCTTTACTAACATCATCTTCCTAGGTTATGAACATCTATATGTATAAGCAGTTGGTCTAAAGCAGGAGTCTGGAGAACTTAGATGTTCTCATAATTAACTGATATATTCTTACTTTTGTGGTAACATTATTATTTTTATACCGTGAAGTTTTACTGTTTGAGTTGTACTGTGGATTTACCTGGGTGTCTGTGGATTTACCTGTGTGTCTGTGGGCTGGACTGGGAATTGGATAATCTTTAAATATTGCTTCAGAAACTGGGTAGCGTTACCAAAGATTGGCCCATCTATCAACTTTTGGGTAAGAAGTCATCTGTGAATTGATGCTGTCCGTGTTGTCAGGTTCAGTCTGCTCTGTATATCTGCTAGGACAGTTAATGAAATGGAAGATGATGTTAAAGAGAAGGATAAAATGAAATGAAATATGTTAAAGGGAAGGATAAAGAATAAAGTTTCTCTTCTTTCTCTCTCAGAACATTACTGCTGTCATTTGGGTTGGTAGTATCTGGAGGGATTTATTCAAGGCATTTTCCACCCCACCTTCTTTTCCTATGGCAAGGAAGAAATTTAAAAATGGACTAGAGAATTTTCATCTGAAATAAATGAAAATATTAAAGAAGTTTTAGATCATTGTTATAACTCGAATAATGTGTTTTCACCACGTAACTGGGTTGCTGCTGCTGCTGCTAAGTTGCTTCAGTTGTGTCCGACTCAATGCTACCCCATAGACGGCAGCCCACCAAGCTCCCCCGTCCCTGGGATTCTTCAGGCAAGAACACTGGAGTGGGTTGCCATTTCCTTCTCCAATGCATGAAAGTGAAAAGCGAAAGTGAAGTCGCTCAGTCGTGCCCGACTCTTCGCGACCCCATGGACTGTAGCCTACCAGGCTCCTCCATCCATGGGATTTTCCAGGCAAGAGTACTGGAGTGGGTGCCATTGCCTTCTCCTGTAACTGGGTTAGCTCTTATCAAAATAGTCTCAAGGATAAGTTCATTAAATTTTGTTGTGTCATTTATTTCTACAACTTAGTAGGTCGTCAACTCAAGTGGAATTTTTTTTGTTATTCAAGTTTTTATTACATTATTTGTTATTTAAATAATTTCATCTTTGTAGCAATTTTCTTCTTGCAACCAAAATAAAATGTTATATGATTTTATGAATAAGCCACTGGGCAGAGCAAAAACCATGGTTCAGACTTAATCCTAATTTGTGTTCTATTTTAGATCTATATTTTATGTAAAAGGTACTTCATATGGCAAAAAAAAAATTAGTTTTAATAGTGTAATAAATTGACTCAGAATTACTCTCAGTGGATATGGATTGAACACTGAACACTGGTTCATTATGGAGGGAATTAGTTGTGGAGAGTTCAGAGATGCATAAAGAATGGACTCATGTCAGGGAACTTACACTGAAGTTGAGAAGATAATTTTATATAAAAATAATTACCTAGAATTCTTGGAGTTGAAGACCTATTCAAACCTTGGAAGTTAGTTGAAGCAAAAATCCTAGTAGCTTGGTGATTTGCCTGACAAGTTTGTCCATGGGTCTGGGACAAAGTTAGCTGCATCTCCTGTGCCAGAGGTAGCATGGTTTCATGTCTGGGATTCTGAACAAAGTATAAGTACTGTTCTATTTGCTGTTAGGGTTAAATCATGCAGTTGGAGAACCAGGAAATCAGGGAGAGATGGCAGGACTTCGGTACGGGATAGAAGGAGCAACAGATGGATAGCCAGAGTCAGATGTCAGGACACGACATTAAGATCTACTCATGCCTCAAGTGGGCATAAGGGTCAACCAACTATTCAAGGACTGATTAAGAGCAGACAGGAAGGAAAGAGGCAATGTCTGACTTAGCCAGCTTCCTTTAGAATTTGCTCTGTTACCGATGGACTTATTTTAAGCATTGTATGAATAGGTTTTCGAGATAAAGTCCACTTTTAAATTATTCAATCTAGATTTTTCTCCCATTTCTCCTGCTTCATGATTTGTCCTTTTGTTCTTAAGTCACACCTTTTTCTTGTCCTCACGAGTGTAATTCTTCTTGGCCACTACTTTGGCTCCAGCAGATCATAACTCTAGCTCTTCTTTCTTGGCAGTGATGTTCCTCCCTGAATCCACAGGGATCCAGGGCCCACCCTGGCTGATGTTGTTTTCATCTGGCTCCCATTGACCTTGCTCACAAACCTAGGATAGCTGGGACACTCTGCCTTCCAAAGCTTTGCTTTGGAAAAGCTCGTCTTGACCCTGTGGTAGTAGCATGGCCTGTGTAGTGCTCATGATGGAAATCACTGGAGGCTGACTGTGGTACACTGCCCCAGCCAGCTGAGAAGCTAAAAATGGAATGCATCCACGGGCCGTTTCTTTTTAACACTTACAACTCAGACACTTTGCACTTGTACTCCCAGCATCCTCTGCTTCGAGGCTTGATAGGTGCTGCTTTGGTCAGCTTCTTAAGAGAAATATCTGTGGAAGGAAGTGGTCCATCTTCTTTACCCATTCATAGCAACATACTCTTCATAACTGATGTCCTGCTGTCTTCATAACCTTATCTGTCCAAATATAAGACACACTTTTATCTCCTAGTCATTCCTCAGTAAAGAAGGAATTACCTTTATTTGAGCTTTTGGGTTTCTCTCTGATTATCAGGCATTATTTTGAATACAAAACACAAATATTGTTTGGGGAAGACATATTAGCCTTAGGTCATCAGGCACTCTATATATCAGATCTAGTCCCTTAAATCTATTTCTCACTTTCACCATATTAAGGGACTTGATTTAGGTCATACCTGAATGGTCTAGTGGTTTTCCCTACTTTCTTCAATTTCACCCACTCCAGTGTTCTTGCCTGGAGAATCCCAGGGATGGAGCCTGGTGGGCTGCCGTCTATGGGGTCGCACAGAGTCGGACACAACTGAAGCGACTTAGCAGCAGCAGCAGCAGCAGCAGCCCCTAGATGAAAAGGACATCTTTTTTGGGTGTTAGTTCTAAAAGGTCTTGTAGGTCTTCATAGAACCATTCAACTTCAGCTTCTTCAGCGTTACTGGTTGGGGCATAGACTTGGATTACTGTGATATTGAATAGTTTGCCTTGGAAACGAACAGAGATCATTCTGTCGTTTTTAAGATTGCATCCAAGTACTGCATTTTGAACTCTTTTGTTGACCATGATGGCTACTCCATTTCTTCTGAGGGATTCCTGCCTGCAGTAGTAGATATAACGGTCATCTGAGAATGGGAAAGACTAGAGATCGCTTCAAGAAAATTAGAGATACCAAGGGAACATTTTATGCAAAGATGGGCTCAATAAAGGACAGAAATGGTATGGACCTAACAGAAGCAGAAGATATTAAGAGGAGGTGGCAAGAATACACAGAAGAACTGTACAAAAAAGATCTTCACGACCCAGATAATCACGATGATGTGATCACTCACCTAGAGCCAGATATCCTGGAATGTGAAGTCAAGTGGGCCTTAGAAAGCACCACTACGATCAAAGCTAGAGGAGGTGATGGAATTCCAGTTGAGCTATTTCAAATCCTGAAAGATGATGCTGTGAAAGTGCTGCACTCAATATGCCAGCAAATTTGGAAAAGTCAGCAGTGGCCACAGGACTGGAAAAGGGCACTTTTCATTCCAATCCCAAAGAAAGGCAATGCCAAACAATGCTCAAACTACCACACAGTTGCACTCATCTCACATGCTAGTAAAGTAATGCTCAAAATTCTCCAAGCCAGGCTTCAATAGTACGTGAACCGTGAACTTCCTGATGTTCAAGCTGGTTTTAGAAAAGGCAGAGGAACCAGAGACCAAATTGCCAACATCCTCTGGATCATGGAAAAAGCAAGAGAGTTCCAGAAAAACATCCATGTCTGCTTTATTGACTATGTCAAAGCCTTTGACTGTGTGGATCACAATAAACTGTGGGAAATTCTGAAAGAGATGGGAATACCAGACCACCTGACCTGCCTCTTGAGAAATCTGTATGCAGGTCAGGAAGCAACAGTTAG
>NW_011494814.1:2069220-2090344 GCF_000754665.1 Bison bison bison | reverse complement strand
CGTGGTATTGGAGAAGACTCTTGAGAGTCCCTAGGACTGCAAGGAGATCCAACCAGTCCATTCTGAAGGAGATCAGCCCTGGGATTTCTTTGGAAGGAATGATGCTAAAGCTGAAACTCCAGTACTTTGGCCACCTCATGCGAAGAGTTGAGTCATTGGAAAAGGCTCTGATGCTGGGAGGGATTGGGGGTAGGAGAAGAAGGGGACGACAGAGGATGAGATGGCTGGATGGCATCACTGACTCGATGGACATGAGTCTGGGTGAACTCCGGGATTTGGTGATGGACAGGGAGGCCTGGCGTGCTGCAATTCATTGGGTCACAAAGAGTCGGACACTACTGAGCGACTGAACCAAACTGAACCCCAGTTGGTGCTAGCTGAAATGTTTTCCTTGAATAAGGTTGACAAAAAAGATAAATAGTAAGATGAGGACAAAAAATAAAAGTAATTTAGCAGAGATCTAGTAATTATTTCCGATGGCATACCCTTCAAGTGTTGGTTGTCTTAATAACAGAGAAAGAGCAATTTAAAAAAGCGATACCATAAGATGTGCTGTTTTGGCAAATACAAATGCATATTTATAAGACAGGAAAAAACAGCTGTTCTAATGTTATTTGAAGGACTTTGGACAAAGCTTAGTGACTGATTTGATTCCAAAAGTCCTGTATCTCAAACACTTTAGAGGAAATTAAAAGTTACATGTAACTGTGTAAAAGAGACATCTTGCACAGAGCTTCTGTTGGCAGACTGAGGTCTGAACTGTTGCTCCTAATCTGTACCACATCCCATCCTTCTCAATTGCCCTGAACACTGGATTTTTTTTTTTTTTTAATCTCCTATTATGCTGTTTATGTGCCCCTTCAGATACGATGCACCTATTTGACTCCCTAACTGCATTGCTGGGTTCTCTGCTGCAGCACTGCCTCTTTATCCATAGGGCATCTCTGAACCACCTTGGTAACTCCACTTCTAGACTGACTCAGTCTGTCCCACTGGGATCTTTTAAGTCTAGAGCCTGAGAGGCAGCTGAGAAGGTTTTACCAGAGGTGGAGTTACCTTGAAGGTAATGAAGCTTAAGTTCAGGATTCCACACAGTCTTGGGTTGTAGAATGTTCTCAGTGGACAGCGGAAGCCGGTTGCAGTCAGGGACAATTTCTGTGTAAGCATTTCTGGTGTTCAGGAGGTCTCGGAGAAAGGAACTCTAAGGTGCTAGCATGTTATGATGATTTCTTTTACATTCTAAATAAATATTCACTTTTGTATCTAGTTTTGCATTCCTGACTTTGCATTCTTATTCTTAGAGAAGACCACCAAAGTTGTATGTGCTCCATGACACAAAGTCCGGGTGTTCTGCTGTGCTGTGTGCTCTGTTACTAAGTCATGTCTGACTCTTTGATACCCCATGGACTATAGCCCACCAGGCTCCTCTGTCAATGAGATTTTTCAGGCAAAAATACTGGAGTGGGTTGCCATCCCCTTCTCCAGGGGATCTTCCCGACCCAGGGATTAAATCTGCGTCTCCTGCATCGTCGTCAGGCAGATTCTTTACCATAAAGTCTCCTGGGAAGCCAGGATCTGCTGCTGGGTTTTACTAAATTAGATGCCTGGGTGTTTTGCTAGTACTTATTTCCCTGCATTTAGTAATGAATAATTTATGTGAGTAAATCCACACTGAATAGAATGTAAAGAATCCCCAAATCATTCTAAAATCGATGCTTTGGTAGTTCTTTTACAAGAGAACTGGAACTTTCTGGCAGACAGTATATTTTAATATATTAATATTGTATTCCTTGAGAGCTTCCCTGGTGGCTCAGTTGGTAAAGAATCTGTCTGCACTGCAGGAGACCTGTGTTCGATCCCTGGGTTAGGAAGATCCCCTGGAGAAGGAAATGGCAACCCACTCCAGTATTCTTGTCTGGGAAATCCCGACAGAGTAGACTGGTGAGCCCCAGTCCATGGGGTTGCAAAGAGTTGGATATTACTGAACAACTAACATTTCATTTCAATATTATAATAATTTGTTAATTGGGGTCACAAAAAGTCAGACATGACTTAGTGACTGAACAACAATAATGTGTTAATTATGTTAATTTTATATTATTATATATTCATCAATAGCCATATATTGATATATTAGTGAATGCCATAAAACTAGAAATCAGATACTGAGTTCAGTTCAAGTCTACAAGCCTTGGTGAAATGCCTACTATGTGTGATGAAGGTTCTGGGCCAGGTTTTTTATTTTTCCCATAGAGTTTGAATTCAGTTTAAGAGTCATTTGAAATTCATTGCCTTAACAGTGTAGTATTTTTAGTTCCTTGGAAATATAATAGGAATTCTCTTTAAAGATGTAAGAAATTGGAGCCAATGTGATAAATATGATTAAATGCCAAGGAACAACAATTATAAATTGTTGGCGCTAGTCATTTGATGTCCTCTGAAACAAAGAGGCTTGTCAGTTTGCCAGTACTAGGAGTTTCAGTGTAGAGGGTGTAAAATGAAAAGTATCCTTATATTCTTGTAAATAGTTTCATAGATGATGGCCATGGGTAACTTAGGGATAACTGTTTTCAAACCAAGAAACCCCATATTGAAAGTGAACTACTTCATGTTCATCATTTCATCATTCTCTTAAAGTGTGTCATGTAATCAGTATCAAATACTTGTGATTGAAAAATATCATAGAATTCCTAAAAGACATGTCAGTATATAATGTCAGATATTGATAAATGTTTTCAAGAAAAACACATTCAGAGAAGGAAAGAGACTGATGGTTGGAGGAGTGCTGTTTTAGAAAGGCTGTGCTGCCTTCCTAGCTGTTCCATGAATGTACCAAGCGTATCCCCATCTCAGGGTCTTTCCACTTGCCATTGCTTCTGCCTAGAATGCTTTCTAAGAATTACATGCTATTTTTCTCACTTCAGACTCTGACCACCCTGTCGAAGGTAGTCCCTTACACCACATTCTATTCCTTTTCTCTCTTCTTCATGTGTTCCTCACTATCTGACCCTGGGAACTAAAGAGACTCAAAGAACTCCTTTGATAAATTCTTAGCTGTCTGAACTCTTACTGCCCGCTCTCTGAAACTCAGAAATTGAAGACTTTTAAAATGTTTCTTGCTGTTTGATCTGGATATATCCAAATCAGGAACCAAGTAATTCTGCATAGAAAGGGATGCTTGTTTTCTTTGTAGTACTTTTTACTCTTTGTCTTTCTGTTTATCTACCTGTCTCCCTCACTAAAACTATAGTTGCTTAGTGGCTGGGACTTTGTTTTTTTCATTGCTGTCTATTCACCACCTGGAACAGTGCCTGGACTCATTTCTTTTCTCAGTAAATATATGTTGAAAAAATGTGTTAAAACATAAATGAATCCATCAGACCCAATATCATATTTTAAGAATATCTGACTTTGTGGAAAAGGCTTATTTCACATTATTAAGTTTTAAGAAGCAGGATACACAGTATAATTTCCATTTCCTTTTTAAAAAATGTTAAGTATTTGCATGTGTGTATTTATTCATCCATTCCTTGAAAGAAAACTTGAGCGTCTCCTATGTGTCCATTCTATGTTAGATATTCTAAGTCATCTACAGTTTCATGAGAAGATAGATACTGAAAAGATAGTAAACGAATGTCATCTTTCCTCTTGCACTGCTCTTCAGCTCTGTTGATCTTTCAATTCTCTCACTAACCTTTTTTGCACAGGTTATATCATTTTGTATTGAATATTTCTCTCCCTCTGTACTGTAAATTCTGTGAGACTAGGGACCATGATACTATTCAATTATTAATTACCTTGCTCAATGCCTGATATAGAGTAGATACTCAGTAAACGTTTGTTTGTTGAATGAATGAACAAATGATTAGAAGAATTGTTCCTACATAATAGGAACAGCATATCTAATCTTTAATGAAATTTATGGGAAGTGATTTTCAAGCTGCAGCCTCAAGAATGAGGAGGAATTAGCAAGTAAAGAAGACCAGGTAGAAGTTCTAAAGCTTAAGCTCAGCCTTTATTCTAAAAGCAATGGAGGAGTTTTAAACAAACAAACAAAAAAACACTGCACTATCAAATCATTTTTGTCTGTGGTATTAAGAATAGACTGTATGGGCAATGCTGATACAAGGAAATTGGTTGGGAGATTTTGGTGATAAATGACTGTGGTTCATGTTGGGTTCTTGGCCATGCAGAAGGAGAAGTGAATACATTTCATAGATTTTTTAGAAAGTTTAATATAAATGGTGAGGGAAAGGGAACAAGTTAAGTATGATCCCAAGTCTTTGTATTAGACAACTGAGAGGACCTTACAGCCATTTGCTGAAACTGGGGATTCATAAGGAAGAACCATTTAAGGAGAAAAGAGCTTGAAGTACCCTTGGTGGTGGTGGTGGTTTAGTCGCTAAGTTGTGTCTGACTCTTGGGACCCCATGGACTGTTGCCTGCCATGCTCCTCTGTCCATGGGATTTCCCAGGCAAGAATACTGGATTGTGTTGCCATTTCCTTCTCCAGGGGACCTTTCTGAGCCAAGGATCGAACCCAGGTCTCCTGCATTGCAGACAGATTCTTTAAAAACCAACTGAACCACTAGGAAAGCCCCAAAGTATCCTTGATACCTATTTAATTGAGGCTGAACATTTTTCTAGGTATAGACACTTAGAAAAGTGACTGAAAAGAAATAATCAAATGCTAATAGTTTGGAAATCTAGTTATATTTATAAAATTTTCTTATCAAGTTTCAGTTTTCGTTATTAGTGTGTTATATGAAGAAAAAATAATAAACATTAAAAATTTTAGTAGGATCTGATACAGGAAACAAAGTGCTCTTTCTACCCCCTTCTGGGGTGCTCTTTCTACCTTCTTCTGATGTCTATGTCAGAAGCTTTCTCTATCTCCTTTATACTTTAACAAAACTTTATTACACAAAAGCTCCGAGCTATCAAGCCTCATCTCTGGCCCCAGATTGAATTCTCCTCCAGAGGCCAAGAATCCCGGCGTCTTTGAGTGATTCAGCAACAACCTTTCATCTTGGGGGCTCGTCCAGGATTCTTCAGGACATGATACTGGGGCAACTTACTCCGTGCTTACTGAAGCCCCTGGCCACTTTCTTCCCGATCCACTTCCATAATGGGACTGTCTGGACGAGCCAAAAGATGGGCCTGATAATCTATGTGAGCCTACTTCTGCTGACTCCAAAAATCCTGAGTCTGCCGTTTGATCCTCAAGACAATTCCTTCCTATCCTGGGTTCACTCCTACGCAGCATTTCACAATCAGTCTAACTGCTGGGTCTGTGGAGTGCTCCCCTCTTCATCAGTGGAAGGCTTCCTGTGGTGGACATCTCCACTTCAAGGAAAAGACTTTCTCCAAGTCTGCAAACACCTTCAACAACAATCGCATGTGATGCCTCTTCTTAAACTGATGACATCTAACAACCTTAAGATGGACTGATGTATCTATGGACATAATGTGACTTTTCATTTTGATTTTAACTTGGTTTAATGACTATTTTGCCTTATGTCTGTAACTGTATAATGGGGTTTTCTAACCGTCTAAAAGCTTTTAATTTACAAATGGTTGTCCAAGCTCCTACGAGTGCCATAGGCTCCTCCAACTATTACTTGGGGCCCCTGCATCAGAGACCCTCAATATGAGGGTTAGGAGAATTTGTTGCCTCAACAATTTAGGGACCACACCCCTAAGCAGCAGGAAGTAGTTATGGAATGAAAATGACACCCCTTTCCCTTGGCAACACAATTCTCCTAAAAGAAAAGAGGGGAATGAAAGAGTCATTTCCTAGGCAGGTTGATAAGAAGTCTAGGGGTCCCCAAGGAGAGAGGGGTCTGAAATTCTTGAGGCAGGAGAAAGGACAAACTTTTTTTCCCTCTACATTCCTTAGGATTATGTATCCTGCTTGAGGACAATCTCTGGATTAAACCTTCTGGCTAATCCTGTTATCTTAAAATGTAAATTATGGGAGTAGGTCTGGTGAGGTCTTTACAACCTCCAGACATTCTTTGAATTCACTGGAGAGTATATAACTCCATTGCTAACACTAGCAAGTGGGTGCTCTTTCTACCCCCTTCTGATGCCTATGTCAGAAGCTTTCTCTATCTCCTTTATACTTTAATAAAACTTTATTACGCACACACACACACACACAAAAAACTTGAAGGACAAAAAGCTAAGACCTCCTTAGGTAAAATTAGGGCTGTTCTCAGTGAAAATAGATTATTGGTCCCGAAGTCCATTGTGCAATGATATCATCATTATGGTATTGTGTGTGTTTTGTGGGATCATCTGAAAACTTAACCTTATTGGTCAGAGAAGGTCTGCTAGAAGCAAAGATGGTTTCTTATACGTCCATATCAGCCCTTAGCATAGTCCCTGGCACTTAGTAATCTTATTTTAGATTTGTTATTATTTCATTATTCTAGAAAGTGAAAACTATCTATTATTTTAGATTTGTTATTAATTCATTTTTTTGTTTACATCACTATTCACCACATTTGTTTTTATAGTGATATTATTTGTGTCATCTTGGTTTTTAGGTAGATTGGGGTCAACTGGATTATCTGGTTGTTGACATGCCACCAGGAACTGGAGACGTGCAGTTATCAGTCTCACAGAATGTTCCCATTTCAGGTAACTCTTACAGTTAAACGGAATTTGTGCTATCCTTGATGTTTTGTTATTGTCATACAGTAAAACAAACTCTATGACAGGCAAACATTTTTGTGTCTTAAAAACATTATCATTTATAAATTTACCTTTAGAAATCAGATTCAGGAACAAAAGTTGCAAAGAACTGCCAAACAAAAATATAAAGAAAGACACTTTGAAAAGGTAGTTATGTTAGTCTGTGTTTTAGAAAAGAAGTAGTGCTTAAGTATTATTTAGTTAAAACCTGGCTTTTTGGTTCACAGTCGTTCAGCACTTACAGCATGGTGCCTGATATGTGGCAGGCACTCAGTAATATTTATTGAATGAATATTGAATAAGAATAAATACTGGGAAAATTTGGCTTTTTAATAAATACAACTATGGGAAAATTTTATATCCTGCCGATTAGTTAATGTTAAAGTTGAGAGCAATAAACATGTTCGTTTACATCAAATACAAAATATATAACACTTCAGTATGGTAGTGGATATCTTTTTATGCAATGGAATTTAAATATTAGTATTAGCTTTTATATTGAACCTGTTTCTAAGGATTTTCCTGGATTCCAATGCAAAAATAGTTGTAAATCTCTCTGTAAATCTCTCTTATATACATATAGGACTTTGAGGAAAATAATGGAATTTTAAAATGTCTTTTCAAATCTGTTATTTGTTGGTAATAAATAACCAGGAGCTATCATGGACAGTCACCAAAAAGTTTAGAAACTAGGTATTTGATAATATATATACATTCTTCCTGTGGTCATGTATGGATGTGAGAGTTGGACTGTGAAGAAGGCCGAGCGCCAAAGAATTGATGCTTTTGAACTGTGGTGTTGGAGAAGACTCTTGAGAGTCCCTTGGACTGCAAGGAGATCCAACCAGTCCATTCTGAAGGAGATCAGCCCTGGGATTTCTTTGGAAGGAATGATGCTGAAGCTGAAACTCCAGTACTTTGGCCACCTCATGCAAAGAGTTGACTCACTGGAAAAGACTCTGATGCTGGGACGGATTGGGGGTAAGAGGAGAAGGGGACGACAGAGGATGAGATGGCCGGATGGCATCACTGACTCGATGGACGTGAGTCTGAGTGAACTCCGGGAGTTGGTAATGGACAGGGAGGCCTGGCGTGCTGCGATTCATGGGGTCGCAAAGAGTCGGACATGACTGAGCAACTGATCTGATCTGATCTGATCTGATACATTCTTTGAAAATATCATTATGATATTACTAATAATTATGACTGCTTTTGATATTTTAATTAGATTTATAACCTTTCTGGAGCTTGAGGCTTTTACTTTGTTGGGGCAAATTATAATGCATGAGATGGGAGTAAAGTGCAGTAAAACAGGAAAGTAATTTGTCCTTTCTGTAGTCAGAGTTCTAAATAGTCTGTATTTTTTTCTTTTTAAAGTAGTTTTGGGACTTTTATTTTTTAAATACCAAGAGTAATCGCTAAATGTTTATTGAATAAGTTGTACTCCTTGAACTTTGAAATGCCTGTTGCAAGATTCCAAAACTCTTATTTATGTGGATAATATTGATAAAGTTGAGCTAAATTATTATTTATTCCCTGAGTTGTGAATTGGTACCTTGAAAAAATTTAATTTACTTCACACAGATAAACGGATGTCCCTAAGCAATTTTCCTTTGTTTATTCAGATAATAGCCCCTCTATCTGGATAGGATTTATGATTATATCACCCTGTTTAATTTGTGCTTATACTCTAAAACAAATAATGTGTAGATTGAGGTTAAGATTTACTTCTTCTTTGAGGATTTCTTTATAATATCCTAAAATTTAACTAGTATCTCTATTTCTTACCTTTGATGAAGAGTCTACCCTGTAATAGGTAATTAATGTTCAGTTCAGTTCAGTTCAGTCGCTCAGTCGTGTCCGACTCTTTGCGACCACATGAATCTCAGCACGCCAGGCCTCCCTGTCCATCACCAACTCCAAGAGTTCACTCAGACTCAACGTCCATCGAGTCAGTGATGCCATCCATCCATCTCATCCTCTGGCGTCCCCTTCTCCTCCTGCTCCCAATTCCTCCCAGCATCAGAGTCTTTTCCAATGAGTCAACTCTTCACATGAGGTGGCCAAAGTACTGGAGTTTCAGCTTCAATATCATTCCTTCCAATGAATACCTAGGACTGATCTCCTTTAGAATGGACTGGTTGGATCTCCTTGCAGTCCAAGGGACTCTCAAGAGTCTTCTCCAACACCACAGTTCAAAAGCATCAATTCTTTGGCGCTCAGCCTTCTTCACAGTCCAACTCTCACATCCATACATGACCACTGGAAAAACCATAGCCTTGACTAGACGGACCTTTGTTGGCAAAGTAATGTCTCTGCTTTTCAGTATGTTAGATGAATAAAAAGCAATGTTTTTAGAATTTTGGTCAAATGTGCATGACGGATCAATAGCATTGCGTACATTCACGCTGTTGTGCAGCCATCACCACCATCCATCTCCAGAGCTTTCTCATCTTCCCAAACTGCAGCTCTTTACCCATTAAACAATAACTCTGAATTCCCTCCTACCCCAGCCCCTGGTAAGCACCATTCAGAAACAGTATTTTTTACAATAAGATGAGAGAATGATTCTAGAATGAGGAAAACATATTTATAAGATTGCATTAAACATAAACCTAACATTGATTTTATGATTTAATAATAAACTTTAATTATTTTTTAAAATGAAGAAACAGTGTTTCCTTCTTAATTTTGTTGTCATTCTTAAAATCTGCCTTTGAGAAAAACTCATCAACTCAGTTTATGCTGTACTCCATAGTAGGTAGCTGCTGCTGCTGTTGCTACTGCTTCTTCTTCTTCAAGTTTTTGTTTTCATTTATCTTTTGTCCCTTTTTATTTTTTATTGAAGTATAGTTGAGGTTGCAAAGCAACAAATACTATCCATATGAAGGTAGGTACTTAGCACTGTACAGAATCCATGGATGGTTAAATCAAGTCTTTCCCATAGACAAGTGTTCCAAACCTTTTTTTGATTCTTGGACCTTTTTTTGATAATTTGATGTATAAATGGAAATGTATTTGTACCTACAGAAACACAATTTTTATGTATAATTTCAGAAGGTTCACTGTCCTTAGGTTAAAAGTCCCATCTGAATCCTTGTACACCGTTGATGGGAATGTAAATTGGTACAGCCACTGGGGAAGACGGTAGGGAGGTTTCTCAAAAAACTGAAAATAGAACTACCATATAACTCAGCAGTTCCACTCCTGGATACATATCTGAAAGAAATGGAAATACTAATTCAAAGAGACAAACACACCCCAATGTTCATAGCAACATTATTTTCAATTGCCAAGATATGGAAGCAACCTAAATGCTATCAATAGATGAATGGATAAAGAAGATGTGGTGAGTATGTATATATATCTATGTATACATATGTGTGCACACATACACACAATGGAATACTACTCAGCTGTAAAAAACAACAACAAAAAAAACCAATGAAAACTTGCCATTTCCAACAACATGGATGGGCTTGGAGAGTATTGTGCTAAGTGAAAGAAGTCAGACAGAGAAAGACAAATACTGTACAATATCAGTTTTATGTGGAATCCCAAAAATACAACAAACTAGTGTATATAACAAAAAAGAAACAGACTTACAGATATAGAGAACAAACTAGTAGTTACTAGTTGAGGGAGGGAAGTGGAGAGAGGCAGTATAAGGGTAGGGAATAAGATATACAAAACGTTATGTATAATATAAGCTACAAGGATATTATATTTTATAATACCTATAAATGGAACATAAAGTTTAAAAATTGTGACTCACTATATTACACACCTGTATATATTATTGTATATCACTTATACTTGAAAACTAGAAGTCCCAGTCTTAGGAGATAGAGCAAAGAGAAGGGCAAGGAGAGGGAGTGGCGGGTAAGAAAAGAAACATGGATAGCTATAATATGGAGTACAAAGAAGTAATCTGAGAGATATAAACCCCATGGTATGGAGGAATGGCAGCCCACTCCAGTACTCTTGCCTGCAGAATCCCATGGACAAAGGAGCCTGGTAGGCTACAATCCATGGGGTCGCAAAGCGTCGGACACAACTGAGTGAATAACACACACACACACACACACACACACACACACACATGGAGGATCAAAGGAAGAAGAGATTATAGGTTTGAAGGGATTTGTAGAACACTTCATGGAGATGAGGTTTAAAGAATAAACAGTGCATTGGGGAGCATTTTAAGATCGTGCCACACCTAGTTTGTCTTGTCTTGTCTCAGGAAAGAGATCTGAAAATGAAAATTCTAGTGTTCCATAATTCTGTTATGGAAAATTAATGTATATTTCACTTCCCGATTCTGATCCATTAAAAAAACAATCGGACCAGGTAGTAAAGATGCTTTCAAAAATACAGAAACTTAGCTATATCTGGACTATAACACTAAAATTCTCGTTTATCAGTATTTTCTAAATTTTCTTTAACAAATGTGCATATTTTTATAATTTAATAAAAGTAGGTCGAAAGCACTCATTCTTTTTTCTTTTTTTTAGAATTGAAGTATAGGTGGTTTACAATGTTGTGTTAGTTTCTGCTGTACAGCAGAGTGATTCACTTATACACATACATATGTTCTTTTTCATATTCTTTTCTGTTGTGGTTTACCACAGAATATTGAATGTAGTTTCCTGTGCCGTACAGTAGGATCTTGTTGATCTACATGTAGTCGTTTGCATCTGCTAACCCCAAACTCCCCTACTCCATCCCTTCCACATCCCGCTTTCCCCTTGGCAACCACCAGCTATTCTCTATGTCTGGGAGTCTGTTTTTCTTTTGTAAATATGTTTGTTTGTGTTGTGTTTTAGACTCCACATATGGGTGATATCGTATGGTATTTGTCTTTCTTTTTCTGATTTACTTTGCTTAGTATGATAATCTCTAGGTCCATCCATGTAGCTTCAAATGGCATTATTTCATTCTTTTTTATGGCTGAGTAATATTCCTATATATATATATATATATATATACACACACATGTTAAGTTACTTCAGTCACGTCTGACTGACTGTGACCTCATGGACTGTAGCCTCCCAGGCTTCTCTGACCATGGGATTTTCAAGACAAGAATACTGGAGTGGATTGCCATTTCTTCCACCAGGGAATCTTTCAGACTCAGGGATTGACCCACCTCTTCTGTGTCTCCTACACTGGTAGGCAGATTCTCTACCACTGAGCCACCCAGGAACCCCTATATGTGTGTGTGTGTGTGTGTGTGTGTGTGTGTATGTGTATGTAGGAGAAAGAAATGACAACCCACTCCAGTATTCTTGCTGGAAAAATATCATGGACAGAGGAGCCTGGCATACATGACTAAAACCACTGAGTGTATATATCTGTGTGTGTGTGTACAGCCAGCACAGCAGGTAGGGATCGAAAGTGGTTGACGCAGTTTGGGAAAAAGAAACTAGAGACAGAGTTAAGTCGCCAGTCCAGGTTCGATGCACGATACTGGATGCTTGGGGCTGGTGCACTGGGACGACCCAGAGGGATGGTATGGGGAGGGAGGAGGGAGGAGGGTTGAGGATGGGGAACACATGTGTACCTGTGGTGGATTCATTTTGATATTTGGCAAAACCAATACAATATTGTAAAGTTTAAAAATAAAATAAAATTTAAAAAAAAGAGAGACAGAGTTAAAGGTTTAAAGATGGGACCGGTGGACTCAAGACCTCTTAGATCAAGAGCCCTGTTCCTTAGAGCCACATCACTTTTATTTAGTGTCTTGGCAAGCAGAAAGTATCTGTTGTGTTGCAATGAAGTCAGCCTCCTGTGTTCCCAGTCACATCTCCCATTTTATTGATTACTTTAAACTATCTTTGTTATTTTTTGTACAAGGGGTATCACCTAGCTGGAGGTCATAGACCCGCATATGCCTTGGGAAAACATCTTAGTGTGTGCACAAGCAGCATTCTGGACTTGCTCTGACCCAGTGTTCCAAGGTCCACACTATGTTTTTCCTTAGCTTAGCAGGGCATGACAACCCCAACTGATCAACCCAATGTACTTTTATTTGGGTTATGCTGTATTGCTGTATTTTGCTTTTATTCTTTTCCCATGGTGATTTTCTCATGGCTTAGCCAGAGCAACAGGTGGCTGACTATTAACTCCTGCATATATATATAATATATAATATATATATCTCACATCTTCTTAATCCGTTCATCTGTTGATGGACATTTAGGCTGTTTCCACGTCTTGACTATTGTAAATAGTGCTGTTGTGAACATAGCGCATATATTTTTGAACTATAGTTTCTTCTGGATATAGGCCTGAGTAGGATTGCTGGATCATATGGCAACTTTATTTTTAGCTTTTTGAGAAACCTCCATACTGGTTTTAATAGTGGCTTCACCAACGCACGTTCCCACCAATGGTGTAAGAGGGTGCCCTTTTTTCTCCACATCCTCTCCAGCATTTGTTATTGGTAGATTTTTCAATAATGGACATTCTGACTGGTGTGAGGTGGTATCTCATTGTAATTTTGATTTGCATTTCTCTAATAATTAGCAGTTTGAGCATCTTTTCCATGGCCCTGTTGGCCATCTGTTTGTTTTCTTTGGAAAAATGTCTCTTTAGGTCTTCTGCCCATTTTTAAATAGGGTTATTTGGTTTTTTGTTGTTGAGTTGTATAAGCTGTTTATACATTTTGACAGTTAAGCTCTTGTCAGTTGTATCAGTTGCAAATATTTTCTCCCAATCCATAGATTGTCTTTTCATTTTGTTTATGGTTTCCTTTTCTGAGAAAACACTCATTCTTTAAAGACAATACATTTCTGTGTAAACAGATACCATGATGATTGGCTGTTATTAACAAACTGCCACTTAATGACAGTTTTCCATGTGTTAGTTTTTTATTTGAGGATCACAGGTGTTATATTATGTCTATTTTCTTAAATTTTTGAAGGGCTAAGTAACTTTCTCAAGACCACACAGTTACAATGAGTCATAGCAGAGGTTTTATTAGTTCTGATTGAGTTTAAAGCTTATACTGTCAAGCTCTACATCATGCTGCCCTAGTAGAAAACCCAGCAATATTTGACTGATGGATTTACTAAGTTTAGTTCTAGTCCATTCAACCCATTTAGGCTGTAAATATTCTAATCTAAGTTATCTCTAATAAAAATAAACTTGTCTGTGAATATGTCTAAACCCATGCGCCCTATGTGGTGAGTATCCAACCAGTGGTCTAGATTGTTTTCTCCTGCATTCAAGGCTTTTGCTTATTTGTTTCTGACTCCTGAAAGATTGCTTTGGGCCTCTTTATACATCCTAGGGAAGACCTGAAGGCAGTCTAGAAGCAGTCTCCTTTGGGCTTTAGGAAAGTAGTATTAGTCGCTCAGTTATGTCCAACCCTTTGCAACCCCATGAACTGCAGCCTGCCAAGCTCCTCTGTTCATGGGATTTCCTAGGCAAGCAAAATGGAGTGGGTAGCCATTTCCTTCTCTAGGGGATCTTCCTGACCCAGGGATGGAACCCAGGTCTCCCACGTTGCAGGCAGACTCTTTACCGTCTGAGTCACCAGGGACGCCCTAGGAGACCTCCAAATCATTCTTGGGAAGACTGGTGTTGTCTTTGGGGCTGGTCATACTGGTCATGGGCCTTTGGCTGGTTTCCAGGCACACTGGCTCTCAGTATAGAATTGCAGCTCTTGGTGTTAATACAATGATGGTTTATTATGTCAATGTTAAAGTTAATAGCAGTGAGAAGACTAGATTTTCTATAGTGAACATGTCTTAATTTTATAATGAGAAAAACAGAGCAAGCCGGACATATCAGAAACACACCAGAAAGGATATGAGGGGATGTTGAGGGGACAAGTGCATTGGTGATTGTCTCTGTATATGTATATTTCTTACAGGCTTAGGTCCTGAAGTGTAGTTTTATTCAGGCCATGGTCATTTCATAGCTAACATTTCTAAGTAAATACTAAAATTGAGCCAGTTCCCAGGATTTAGAGGGAAGGGCACCAACCAAAGACTTACTGGCCTGGCTTGAATCATGGCTTTCATCACTTCATATAATCTGGAACAGCCTGACAGAATCATGTCTGCCCTTCTAGACCTACCTGAATTATCTTTCTCTAATTATGAACCTCATTTTCCTTTTTTCTTATCATTGACTTTAGAACTCTTTTAGGATACTCTGTGTTATACTTTTTCTTATGTCCCATATCCCACAAACCACAGAAACTTTTACAACTCTCAATTGAGCCCCGCTATGATTCGACTTCCTTTTCTTTCCCACTAAACTCCTTCGTATAACCTGGGATTACTCCCCCTAAACCTTACATACCCACTGCCCTTCTTTCCTACCTTTACTTTCTCTAATATAAGACACAGTTGACCCTCACTTAGAATGTCTTCCTTTCCCATTCACTGGGTACCCTGGTCCTGCTTACTCTTTATTCTAATGGCTACTACTTGCCATTTTCCCCTAGTCTCCCAGTTAGAAACCCTTTATCTCTCTTTGGAATTCACATAGCATTTTATTTGAACGATTTCTATAGCACTTCTTATGTTCTGTATTCAAAACTTACATAACTATGTTATCTTCTCTACCAGACTGTTACACTCTTGAGAGTAAAGCCTCTGCTTCATTCATCTTTGTGTTTCTTGCAGGGCCGAACTCAGTGCCTTCCTGTAATCACTCAGGAAATGTTGATCAGTGAATGAGTGTTTTATCTGTGTTGGTATTATCTTACCAACTAGGCGGTAAGCTGCTTGAATGCAATGATTTTTTCCCCACTTATTATAGTATTTCTTAGAGTATCTTGGGCAATGGCTTATGCAATTAATATTGATCGAATAAATGACAAAGTTAGTTGACTAGTTGTCACTGTTTATGTGCCCCCTTATCTAACTCATTCCTGTGATCTCTCCTAACCCAGCTGCTTTTACCTGGGAGCTCTTTTCTGTGTATCAGTTAAAGCATTACCTTTAAAAACATCAGTCAGTTCAGTTGTTCAGTCGTGTCCGACTCTTTGTGATCCCATGAACTGCAGCACACCAGGCTTCCCTGTCTATCACCAACTCCTAGAGCTTGTGCAAACTTATGTCCATTGAGTCGGTGATGCCATCCAACCATCTCATCCTCTGTTGTCCCCTTCTCCTCCTGCTTCAATCTTTCCCAGCATCAGGGTCTTTTCCAATGAGTCAGTTCTTTGCATCAGGTGGCCAAAATATTGAAGTTTCAGCTTCAGAATCAGCCCTTCCAATGAATATTCAGGACTGATTTCCTTTAGGATGGACTGGTTTGATCTCTTGGCAGTCAAAGCGACTCCCAAGAATCTTCTCCAATATCACAGTTCAAAAGCAACATAGATTTTATTTAATTCTTCCTTTGAGGGAAAAACATTTTCATTTTAGGGATTTCTTTATGCTATCTTTTTTCTTGTGTTATGTATAACATACTTGTGGTTAGTTGATATCTTTTGATACTAACTTTTCTTTGGTGTCTGGGATAATAGTATACATGTGGGCACTTGTTATTTGGTTACATGCAGGCTCTGTATTATGGGCTTCCCAAGTGGCTCAGGGGTAAAGAATCAGGTAAACCTGTAATGCAGGAGATGCAGGTTCGATTCCTGGGTCGGGAAGATCTCCTGGAGAAGGAAATAGCAACCCACTCCAGTATTCTTGCTTGGGAAATCCAACGGACAAGGGGTTGCAAAAGAGTAGACCAACTTAGTGACTAAACAGCAATAACAACAACAGGCTCTGTATAAAATTACGGATGAGAGTCACTAGTGCTGCTCCATTGTAAGGTGATAAGAAATTCTTTTATTTACTTGCAGGGACATTTGGCAAGGGACTAAATATGTGATTATCTTTATGTGTGGAATACCTGCCTACCCCATAGACTTAGAAGGAGCAAATGAGATAATGAACATAAAAGCTCTATATAAATGTATAGTCATTTTTAGAAACTACTTGAACACTTTAGAAGAGTTTTTTTTTGGGGGGGTGTGAAATGTTGTGAATTAGGAATCTTTATATGAACTTTGCATTTCTCCAACCCATGTTGAGAATGAAATTGTGTTTTATGCTTGTAAAGAGACATCATTTTGCAAAATTTATGGAGACAGACCTGTACAAGTAAAAGATCTTCTTTCCGAGTGCTAATTAGCAAGTCTTTTTATGTGTTCCATTTTGTTCCATAGGATAGATGACAAGCTCATTATAAGAGGAAAGTTTAAAGAAAAAAATCCTCCTCTTATTTGTTAAAAGTGTTGTGTAGCAAAAATAGTGATAAATGTGTTGGCAGCAGTATTAGTAGCTAATGATTTAAATTTGAGCTTCTGAGGACTACCGAATCATTATATACTGCAAATATCTAGTGGCTGTAGTAATTTCTAGAGGGAAAGGGGACAGAATAGAGGGTGAGAAATAATCAATTATAGTCCTTGCATTTGCTCTTGTCTTGTTGAACCTGTCAAAAGGAGAAGCCAGAGTTATCAGTGATGATTTTGTTGTGTTATTTTTCTTATTTTTTTTTTTGTTGCAGTTTGCTAAGTTTTTGCTTGCTGTTTGTTTTGTTGTAAATTAGTTGGTGCCATATATTGAGTTGGGTATATTCCAGTGTTGACGTGTAGTGTTGTTGTTTTTGTTTTAATCCATAGTGATGTACTCTTGGGAATTATCGAACACTTAACTGCTCTTCCATAATGGAAGAGGATTAATATTTCTTTGAGAAACATTATAAGTTCCTTGAAAGTCTGAAAATATAGGCACCATGTTACTATTTGAATTCTAATAGATGTTGCCTAAAATATTTTTCTTCCTTTGTTAGATGACTGACTCTTGGAATTAAGTGAAGAATTTATGCCTCTCATGAAATCTGTGAAGCATATTTCTGTTTTTTGAGAGACTAGAGAGTTTTAGTGAGTGACTCATATTAAGGTGCTGTATTAGTCAGGGTCCTAGCTGCAAAGAGGTGACACACTTTAAAAAGAATTAACAGAGTGAGTTTAATGAAGGGATTAGTTACCGAGGTGTGGGCAACAATCAGGAAACCAACAAGGGATGGAGAAATACCCAGAGGCTAGTGACAGTCAGGAATTTTTACTGACTGTCTGCCTGAAGGAACAGAGAGTGAAGCATGTTAGTGCGACCTGGCGACTGCTGAAGTCATGGTAGAGGGGCTTTTTGTTGGGAGCTCTGACCACAGAGGAATGCAAGCAAGGGCAGAACTTCTGCAAGACAGAGAGGAAGCAGTGTGTGTGGTACTTACAGCGCTCCCACCTTTTTCTCCTCTCACAGCTTTGTGCCCTGGGTACCTGCTATGGCAGATCCCTATTGAAAGCCAGAAGATAAGGAAATTCAGGCGCTAGAATTCACACAGGTCAGCTACCTGGGTTGATCAGGACAGAGAATGAAGCAGAGCTCGGGAAAGAGGGAGGGGAAGTAAGTGGAGCATAGCAAGTGGAAAATAATCAAAACAGCTTTTTTTTCTTCATGGTTGTCATTGTAACTGTGAATTAGTGACTTGTGATTGATGAAGTACAAAGATTCCTGCCTTCTGAAAGTTTGAAGCTAATACAGATTTCAGTACAGTCAAATAAGTGAAAATTCATGCTATCAGAAGTCAAAATTTTACTATCATCAAATTAATGAACAGAATATTTATATTGGAGATAAACTGTGATGTTAAGTATATTTTGTTGCAGTGGGAAGTAATGGATAGAAGGGCTTATTTTGATAGGATAGAGTTATGAAAAAAAAGTTTTCCTTCACTTTATTAAGTACAAATAGATGCAGGAATAAAACTTCTGGAAATGATTCTTAAAATAGAAGGGACAGAGACTGAACACTCGTGAGGGTGGTACATGATCCCTTCTTGGTCTTCTTTCTTTTACTTCCAAGGAAGGGCATAGAAAGCAGCCAGGTGGTCGTCATGTGGGTACTGTCTTCATTACTTTCCCACAAGGAGGGAGAAGCTACTGCGTGTGGCAGAGTAGGCAGCTAGACAATATGCTGAATATCCACGGACTCAAGCTGCACTAGCAGACTGGCATGGCATTATGGAAATGAGGTTATGCCCTTTCTTCCTGTCTGGAGCCCTTCCTGTCTGGACGCTACAGATAGAAGGAAAGCCCGAGGCCTTTCTGCCTCTTATTCGCTTAAATGAGATGAGATGGGAATTTTAAATTGGGCCACCTTAATATTTCAGTCATCATTTAAAGTGAAGGGCATTTATTGCTTATGAAAGGCAGTGGGCCTTTTGCCACATTAACTGAACTCCTATTCACTCATCGTAGATGCCAGTCCAAGCCCACACTTGTATTTTTCCCACCACCAGCTTGGGCTATTCAGTTATCTCTTTTACAGTAATACTCTTTGACTGCCAATTTTGACAGTAGTGTGTGTGTGTGTGTGTGTGTGTAAAATTTTATTTTGTCTTTGTTTGTGGCTGTCCTGTGTCTTTGTTGCCTTGCAGGCTCTTCTCTAGCTGTGGCAAGCGGAGTCTGTTCTCTAGTTGTGACGTGCAGGTTTCTCAGTGCGGTGGCTTCTCTCATTGCAGAGCACGGGCTCTAGGGCAAGCAAGGGGCTTCAGTAGTTGGACTCCTGGATTCTAGAACGCAGGCTCGACAGCTGTGGCCCATGGGTTTTGTTGTTTCACAGCCTGTGGGATCTTCCCGGATCAGGGATTGTACCTGTGTCTCCTGTATTGGCAGGGGAATTCTTTATCACTGAGTCACTGGAGAAGCCCAACAGTAGTTTTTATTACATGAACGGATCAGAAACATATTGTTGCCTTCATTAAGTAAATTTCCATGGGCCATATTTGGCTGCTTTGGATTTTAGTGCTATTTTCTCCCTACATTGTACAATTTGTAATTACCTCAAATTGTAAAGCTTAAAGCATGCTTATACCTGATAGGTGGCAGACTTAGGTCATAGATTTCCCTAGTATTCAGAGATGGTAAATCTTCATTATGTTTTTGGTTTGTAGTGTGAAACTAAAGGAGACAGTCAGTTTTGGATTTCTCCCCTGGTGTATTTCCATAAAAATGTTGGGCAGGGTTATAATTAATGGATATTTGGCAAATAATCACATGATGAAGAAGAGAATTACTGTTTTATCCATCAAATTATAAAAATTCTTTCCAAAATAATTTTTTTTTGTTGTTTGTTAGGCAAATTGTAGCCAAGGATTAAAGACCAGGAATTGTATTCCAGTATTTTATCTTTAAGGACTCTCCTGGTATTCAGTCTGAAACTTCAGTCTTTGTTAGTTTGGGAATCAAATTATAAAGCAAATATAATGCTATTGGTTAATGAACAATAATGTTTCCAATTAAATTTAAGAAGCAGGGCCCCTGTATTTGTGTCAACATATATTATAGGTAGAAATTATAATGTGTCAGTTAACAGTTTAAGGAAATAGCCTAAGAATTAACAACTTTTAAACTATGACATGGAAAGACCCAGGATTTGAAAAACTTCCCCAAATGATTCTTATGTAGATATCAGAATCATTCTGTCTAGAACAACTTATCTGATAATTCCTTGATTTATCCAGCCTGTGTTTTGATGGGACCCTTCTGATATCGTTCATTCAGTTTTATCCTTGAAGAATTTCTAGGCACTTTGTTCATCATATGCCTGACAGCTAAAATTCCTTAATATCTTAAAGTTCAATGAATAGTTAATGGCCAAGGGATAGTCAGATTCATATTAAAAACTACTTTTAAATCTATTAAACATTTATATGTAGAAAAAGGATGAGACTCACAATCTATCATATAAAAATTTTTGCACTTTGTCTTAGATGTTAAAGATTTGATCAGAGTGCTGTGTAGCTCTGAAGAATGTCTTCATATCTTAAGTATGATTTGAAACTGGAGCAAAGCTTTTCCATGAAAAATCTCAGTCTTTCTTTTGTGAAATACACCTGGTTAAATAAGTTAAGGTAATCAGGGTATAGCAGTTCTCTTCTTTGGGGTTCATGTTAGAGAAACAATGTGTTCAGAAAGGAATGTGTATTATTATGAATAAAACAGCCTTTGGTGGTGGCTCACTGAGAGCATGGGCAGCTTGAGCTTTATGTGCATGCTGCACTCAATATGCCAGCAAATTTGGAAAACTCAGCAGTGGCCATAGGACTGGAAAAGGTCAGTTTTCATTCCAATCCCAAAGAAAGGCAATGCCAAAGAATGCTCAAACTACCGCACAATTGCACTCATCTCACACGCTAGTAAAGTAATGCTCAAAATTCTTCAAGCCAGGCTTCAGCAATATGTGAACCGTGAACTTCCTGATGTTCAAGCTGGTTTAGAAAAGGCAGAGGAACCAGAGATCAAATTGCCAACATCCGCTGGATCATGGAAAAAGCAAGAGAGTTCCAGAAAAACATCTATTTCTGCTTTATTGACTATGCCAAAGCCTTTGACTGTGTGGATCAC
>NW_011494814.1:2053051-2068520 GCF_000754665.1 Bison bison bison | reverse complement strand
GGAGGGATTGGGGGCAGGAGGAGAAGGGGACGACAGAGGATGAGATGGCTGGATGGCATCACTGACTCAATGGACGTGAGTCTGGGTGAACTCTGGGAGTTGGTGATGGACAGGGAGGCCTGGCGTGCTGCGATTCATGTGGTCGCAAAGAGTCGGACACAACTGAGCGACTGATCTGATCTGAACAGAGTTTGAAATCCAAAATATTAAATCTTAAGAGTCCAGCATGAACAGATGCTTATAAAAGAAGATTGCAGAGACATTTGTGTAAAACAGGTAGGCTTCTCTAGGTGTTTACTGATCAACATAAAGATGGACTCAAGACTTGAGGATTTAATCTTTACTGATAGTATCAGAACTGAGGGAAAGAATGAGAATGAGAGAGAGAGCGAGCATGTGAATAGAATATGAGAGAACTGGATGGTTCTAGCCCAAGCTCTTTAGAATCTCCAGAAACTTCTCTTGTTCTCAGTGGTTCACAGTGAACGCAGTCTGAATCCCTAGTGAGTTCATCATTAAGGTAGGTGATTGGAAGCTGTTGCCTTTGACTCCATTATTGAAGAGCTAATCTCTCTTTCTAAATAGCAGATGTGTGTCCAGATTCCTTTAACAAACTTGAATTCTTAATTAAAAGTGCACATGCTCTCTCTCACCAATGACTTTGAAATTCTGTGATTTCCACTAATTATTGTGTTTTATAATGCTTTTTGGCAGCAATTGGCATAATTTTCTGTGACAAAATTCATTTCTAAAGTGAGCAACGTAATGATTGATCTTTAAATTAGTAAAACCTGTACCCTTTGTGACTATACCAATTCTCTCCTCTGTTGGAATGGAGTGTAGAATCCAAAACAGTGACTCATGAAAGAATTATTTATATTCCCTGTTGAAACACAGTCTGGGGGTACATTTAAGGTGAATTTGCCTTTTTAATTTTGTTTTACTTAATCTGCTGCTAATGTTAGTGGACATTTATTGATATTACCGGGAATAATGTTTATAATTCAGGAAGTTTGGGAGTTATAGAGAAGAATGGCAAGGGAGAGCTAAAAAATACTGAAGCAAATCTCCTTTATAGTCAATAAACAATTATGTAAACATAATTCTGCTAAGCTAGCAGAAAATGATTATTTTGCTGTAAGTATCTTTAAATAAATCAAGGAGCATCAGCAGCATTAAATATTAGAGCACTGTGAACATTAAGAATAGCAGTTAATTTCTTCTTTTAAGTGTTGGTTGACTTTACATTGATGTGCTAAAGGATTATATAGAATTACTCATCCAGGTATACTTAAGGGCAGTTTTTGTTGTATATTTTTATTAGGTTCCAACACTGAAGTTCTCAATCAAGCATGGGTATTAGATACAATTTATGCCTTGGAGACTTAGAATGCCATAGTTGAGTAATTCCACACTGGTATAATTATGATCAGCCTAACATCTGGAATGATTAGTTTTAAATGCTTCAGTTCAGTTCAGTCACTCAGTTGTGTCTGACTCTTTGCAACCCCATGGACTGCAGCATGCCAGGCTTCCCTGTCCATCACCAACTCCTGGAGCTTACTCAAACTCATGTCCATCAAGTCGGTGATGCCATCCAACCATCTCATCCTCTGTCATCCCCTTCTCCTTCCACCTTCAATCTTTCCCAGCATCACGTTCTTTGCATCAGGTGGCCAAAGTATTGGAGTTTCAGCTTCAGCATCAGTCCTTCCAATGAATATTCAGGACTGATTTCCTTTAGGATGGACTGGTTGGATCTCCTTGCAGTCCAAGGGACTCTCAAGAGTCTTCTCCAACACCACAGTTCAAAAGCATCAATTCTTCAGCACTCAGCTTTCTTTATAGTCACTCTCACATCCGTACATGACCACTGGAACTAACTGCTCTGAACTTGGATCCAAATCTAGATATGCAGTTATAGATGCAGTTTCCTGTCAATACTCAAGAGAATTAGCAGTTAAGACAATACTCTAAATAATTATTTTTCAAGATGTTTATATATTTTCCAGAATCTGATAGACAACTAACCTCTTATAGTAAATCCCAGAGGGTAAAATGCCTTTTACATAGATTACAACTTGGAAAATAACATTTAAACAATATTATTTATTTAGACTTAGACATTTACCCTAGAAAATGAATAGAAAATTCTTCATGGAATTCTTGAGATGGTACTTTATGGTACTCTGTTTTTACCCCTTGAAAATTATTATCCTTATTGCAAAGTAAACATTCTCTTTGTTGCTATTAGTATTCCTTGTGGTCAGTAGAGGGAGCACAAGTTTCCTAACCATCACAAAACTGAAGTGACATCATCAGTGATGGTATAGAGGGGAACAATCTAGGCTAGTTCATATTGGTTCCTGTTCCAGAGTCTGTGAGAAAAATGGAAATTTATTAAGTAGAAAGTCAAGAATTGTAGAGATAAACTGTAATATCAGATTTAGAAATCATATTTTAAGTTAAGAGATTAGTAACAAAACCCAACATAATTCCTTTAAAATTGAAAAATATGCATTGTGATGCACAGATTGGTTAATGACTAATTTTACTGGAGATTTTGTTTCTCTTTTGTTTACTTTATTTCTTTGTAATTTGTAGAGGTCACTTTCGGGTGTCTGGAATAGTACACGTGTGATGCAGTAAAATTTGGTACAGCAAAAGAGGTGTAGTGATTTCTATATGGGTCAGTTATGTTTTTGTATTGTTTAACAAGGGGTAGACATTTTTTTCTCAAAATTGCTTCCTGAAGACTGATTGCATTGCAATTAGTCAATAGTTAAGAACATATATTTAAGGGGAAGAAAATCTTACACCAAAAACTCTTATGAATGTAGCTGGTAATTCCAGAGGAATGTTTACATGTTTTATGAGCATTTTATGGAACATGGAAGATGATCGTCTGTCCTTGTCAGAAGTTTATTATGATGGATGAGTGGTACTGTTTAAATTACAAACAAGCTCAGGCATCATGGACGCTTATTTGTGAGACCATGTTAGTGTTAAGTACAAGAAAACCAAGACACTTTAATCCCTCTTTCTAGGGTCTTACAGCTATCACTAAGCATTTTTGTAACAGTTTTGTTATTTTTTAAAAAGTGAAATAGCTCTTTAAATAAGACCAGTGGAAATAGGTTCATTTTATAGAGAAGTTAATTGAGATGTATTGAGATTTAGTGAGCTATCCAAGATTATATAATGCATTAGCATAGTCAACAAAACCAGAATTCAGAGCTTTTGCTTCCTGGTTCAAGGAGTTACAAAGAGTTCTTAGAGCTGTAGTCTAGGATAATTCGAAAACATAGGACAATTATTTAAATCCCTGATCCTTTGTTAAGTGCCTGTTTTGTGTACAGCATAGTTATTTTGATTAAAAATTGAGAAAAATAACCATCCATGAAACTATATTGTCTACTAGTAATATAAACAGTGAATGAAGTGTGTTTCAACGAAAAAATGTTTATATTATCTTAAAGCTAAAGGTACTTTTTAGGACTAATAGAAATCCCCTCTATACTGATTTATCGTTATGAGAGAATTTGGAGGAAATAGCCGAGGGGTTGGAGAAGGCAATGGCACCCCACTCCAGTACTCTTGCCTGGAAAATCCCAGGGATGGAGGAGCCTGGTGGGCTGTTGTCTATGGGGTCGCACAGAGTTGGACACGACTGAAGTGACTTAGCAGCAGCAGCAGCAGGGGTGGGGGGCATTGTTTACAGGTGAAGAGAATGGCTCTGAGATTGAGGGACTATAATTCTTAGAGGAGGTGGTATTTCACGTATGCTTAAATAGGATTACTGAGGCAGTCAGGTTGAACTGAAAACTACAGTTAAGAGGGAATGCAAAATCGTGTGATCAGAGAGCTGGCTGAGACCTTGAAGACTATCTGCCCTTGCATTAATTTTACGGCTAAGGAAACTGAGACCTGGAGTGATTCTGAGTTATTTGCCCAAGGTTAGTCACACAGGTAGATGGGGGCAGAACTGGAATTAATTTTCCTCCAAATGCCTGGATATGATAACAGAACCGGGAAGGTGGCAAATTATGGAAATACACTGGATGTGCAGAGTTGAGTATATTTTTGCACAACAGTTATTTCCATCAGTCTTTAAAAAAGGAAAAAGAGAAATGTTGGTTTGTTTTGGGTTTCTTGGGAAGAATAAATCCAAATAGAAGAATGTAGTGATCCATGGAACAGTTCAAAAAGTAGGATGAGCTGCCTGATGGCAAATATGAAAATGACCTTGCCAACAACGTCTAGAACATTTTTACTAATAATAGTAATAAAGATAATAAAAATATAACCAACAGCAACAGCTACCATTTATGGATTGTTTACCTATGGCATCATGTCGAGTATCGTATGTACATTACTTCATTAAATTATTGCATCCTGTGACCTAAGAATTACTATGCCATTTTGTAAATTAGAAACTAAATCTCAAAGAGATTAAGTTATTCCCCTTGTCACACTGGTAGTCAGCTATGGAATAAAAATTTGAATTCTCATTCTGTTTGAATTCCAAGCCAGTGTTTCTGAAGCTTGACTAATGAATAAACCCTTCTTCTAAAGGAAAATAATCTGCTCATGCCCCAAATAGACTTATTTTTGTTAGTAGGCTACTTATCTAAGCATAAACACAAATCCTTAAGCTTATAGCTGTTATATAATTTTTAAAAACTACAAAACTTACAAATTACATTCAAGCAAATGTGTAAGATCAGTAAAATTCAAACTAATGACATTGATTTAGTATGAAAGATAAAGTTTTTGCTGAAATGAAAGTACCAATTGCAAGATGAATTTGTAGCTAACTGCTGCTCTGGGTTTAGTGTGCCAGTGCTGCCACATGCTTTGTGAGGACTTGATGCTGCTGCTGCTTTTCTCTGTTCTGTCTTCTTCAAATTGTCCCTTCAGACTCTGTAGTGCTCTGTAATAGTACCATCTGCCCTTCACTTGATGCATCAGTTATTTATTGTTAATCCTACTTCTGTTCTCATTGGCTGTGCCAAAGTACTACTGCCAGTTTGGTGGTCTGGAATGCCGAAATGTCACGGCAGTAAATATTTCATTATAAGATTGTGGTCATCAGGTGACCTAAAATATGTTCATTTTTTCAGTCTATCATCTAGAAGAAACCCCCAAATTTAAGAAATTCATACTGTCTACAAATCATAACCAGGTCTCTGGTGTTTCTACTTACAGGAAAAAATTGCACTGCACTTTCCCTCAAAACTCAAAACCATCTGGTTACTGTGGGGTAATAGTGGAGACCCAGGAAAGCCTCCATCTCCATCTACTTTCAGTGCTGCCTTAGTTCAGACTGCCCCTGTTTTGCATCCGAGTTTCTGCCACAAGCCCTAGTTTTATCCCCACCAAAGGATTCTCTACAGTATAAACCACAGTAGCGAGTTTTCTGGAATACAGATTTAGAGCTCAGCTGGGTATCGCTTCTTTCTGGAAACTTTCCCTGTTGTTTCTTCTTATCACTTGTTTCCTCACCCCATTCACGACCACCTTAACCATCCTCTTCTCTTGTTCTTCCTTTATAACTCCATAACACCCTAGGTCTACCTTTATTATAACCCTTATTAGCATATTGTGTTGAATCCTTAATTTGGGGGTTTCCCCAAGTAGGCTGTTAGGTTCTTGAAAGTAAAGCATACCTTGTGCATCTTCTAGGTAGCACGTTGTGTGTGTGTGAAAGAGAAGAAGATCCTGATGATACAGCTGTGATCATGAATCACAGGTCAGTTTTAATTTTAGGAGTGAGGAGTCAAAACTTGGCAAGAACAAAACAGATATTGCCTTATCTTTCCTATTCATGTATGTGAAATTTATGCAGATTACCTAAACGGTTAATATAATAGACTCTTTTAGTGTGTAGTCAACATAATTTTGGAAGTAATCTTTCCATACGGAATTAAATAATAGCATCATTTTGCTGTGGTTTCTGTTTCCACTTGGTTAGGTGCTGTCATTGTCTCCACGCCTCAGGACATTGCATTGATGGATGCACACAAGGGAGCTGAGATGTTTCGAAAAGTCCACGTGCCTGTAAGTATTTACACCTTCACTGTTGGAAAAGTAAGAAATGCTTCTAACTGAAAAAAGCAGATCATTGAGAAATACAATCCAAAATTTAATTTAGTCCTGGGTGGAAATCTGTGTGAACACCCTACTTCATTTTTTGTTGTTGTTTAGTTGCTAAGTCATGTCCAACTCTTATGCGACTCCATGGGTTGTAGCTGCCAGGCTCCTCTGTCCGTAGGCTTTCCCAGGCAAGAATCCTGGAGTGAGTTGCCATTTCCTTCTCCAGGGGATTTTCCTGGCTCAAGGATTGAACCCACATCTCCTGCATTGGCAGGCAGATTCTTTACCACTGAGGCCGGGGTAGCCCATTCTTCATTTTAATTGTTACTTTAAACATACACATATAGGTGGAAACAGGAATGCACATTATATTAATCAAAGAAAAATCTGAAATATCCTTCAAGTATGAGTTTTCTGAACAATTATTCCCTCTCTCAACTATCTGTAGCTGTCACTATCTAAAAAAAAAATAATGAGAATTTTGAGAAATTATTTAGGTAGATGACTTTTTTCCTTCTGTCTTCTACAGTTGTAACTCATTTATAGCTCACCATCTTCTTGAAAGTAAGAATTTGCTATACAAAGTGGCAAAAAATAAAAATATTATAAAAAGGAGTGAGAAGACAAAATCAGATGGACTCAGAGTGAAGTCTGTAAACAACTTGCATGCTATTAAGGGACTTAGGTGTGTGCTGGAAGTATGCCATGTATTTTCAAGCAGTCACAGGGAAAGAAACATAGGCTATTATAAGACTGTCCATTTCTGTGGGGTTAAATAAAAGAGCTTGAAGCACTACTTATAATAGCCAGGACATGGAAACAGCCTAAATGTTCACTGACAGATGAAAGGATAAAGAAGATGAACTATTACTCAGCCATCAGAAAAGAATGAAATAGTGCCATTTGCAGTAACATGGATGGACCTAGAGATTATCATACTAAACAAAGTAACTCAGAAAGAGAAAGATAAATGCCGTATGATATTACTCATATGTGGAATCTAAAGTGCTATACAAATCAATTTATTGATAAAACAGAAGCAGACTCACAGACATAAAGAAGACTTGTGGTTGCCAAGGGGATGGCGGAATAGGGAAGGAAAGGAACAGGAGTTTGGGATTAGTAGGTAACATATATATACACATATATAACTGAGTCACTTTGTTGTGCAGAAGAAATTAACACAACATTGTAAGTCAACTGTACTTCAGTAAATTTTTTAAAAAAGAGCTTGATGCTCAAAAGAAGCAGAACTGAGAGAAGAGACATTACTCTTTCCTAGATCCTCAAGAATATTAATAAAAGAAACCCTGTAGGTAATGAACACATTTTCATCACCTTTGTAACCATAAATAGAGGGTTCTTCCTCCTAGCGTGCCTCATCAAAAGCAAGTGGATTTGTGCCAAAGTGTGGTTTAGAGCAAGTGTTTCAGTATGAAGCCAAAATGATACTTCCATCTCTGTGGCTCCCAATGGCTTTGTTTAATTCTTGGTTAGATTTTAGAGCTTATAAAGCGGAACTTTTTGTTTTTGTTTTCCTATATGGCTTATTGCAGAGTCTTTCATATACTTCCCTGGGCTGCACAGTAGGACCTTGTAGTTTATCCATTCTATATATAATAGTTTGCGTCTACTAATCCTAGACTCCCAATCCAACTCCCTGACCCCAGCAACCACAAGTCTGTTCTGTTTGTGAATCTGTTTCTTTTTCACAGGTAAATTTATTTGTGTCACATTTTAGAGTCCACGTATGAGTGACATTATATGGCATTCATCTCTCTTTCTGGCTTACTTTGCTTAGTGTGATAATCTCTAAGTCCATCCCTGTAGCTATAAATGGCATTATTTCGTTCCTTTTGATAGCTGAGTAACATTCCGTTGTATATGTACGTACACACACCGCATCTTTATCCATCCATCTGTTGGTGGACTGGACATTTAGGTTGTTTCCATGCCTTAGCTATTGTAAATAATGCTTCTGTGAACATCGGAGTGCGTGTTTCTTTTTTATTTAGTTTTGTCTGGATATATGGCCAGGAGTAGGATTGCTGGATTATACAGTAGCTCTATTTTTTGGTTTCTGAAGAACCTTCTTACTGTTCTCCACAGTGACTGCACCAATTTACATTCCCACCAACAGTGCAGGAGAGTTCCCTTTTCTCCATGCTCTCGCCAGCATTTGCTGTTTGTAGGTTTTTTAGTAATGGCCTTTCTCTTTGCAGTTTTGATTTGCATTTCTCTAATTAGTGATTTGAGTATCATTTGTATGTCTTCTTTAGAGAAATGTCTATTTAGGTCTTCTGCCCATTTTTTTATTGGGTTGTTTTGTTGTTTTGTTTTTTAGTTATTGAGTTGTATGAGCTGTTTGTGTATTTTGGGAATTAAGCCCTTATCAGTTGCATCATATGCAAATATTTTCTCCCAGTCCATAGGTTGTCTTTTCATTTTGTTATGGTTTTGTTTGCTATGCAAAAGCTTATAAATTTGAAGTTTAGCTTGGACAAATTTTAAAGCAAGTTGACTCATTGGAAAAGACTCTGATGCTGGGAGGGTTTGGGGGCAGGAGGAGAAGGGGACGACAAAGGATGAGATGCTGGATGACATCACTGACTTGATGGATGTGAGTCTGAGTGAACTCCGGGAGTTGGTGATGGACAGGGAGGCCTGGTGTGCTGTGATTCATGGGGTCGCGAAGAGTTGGACACGACTGAGCGACTGAACTGAACTGAACCAAATACCTGCTTCAGATAGAAAACTGTCTTGATAAAGCACTTAGTTGAACAATTTTATTTCCTATTATGCCTTCCGAGATAAACTAGATGCAAGTAATGTGCCTACGCAGATAACTAATAAGACTACTTATATGAGATTTTAAAGTATAAATCAGCAAAAAGTTAGATAGTTACCCACCCAAAATTATGAGAACAAGTAATTCATAATCCGTCTTTCTGGCAGGAATTAGATAACTGAGCCAATGGTCTGTTACTGCCACTTCAAGGTCATGATAATAACCATTCTATCAGCATATAAGTGAATGCGAAACTTCCAGTTCTGTAAGATGAGTGCAGAGGCAAGTGTCCAGCTCACCCAAAAGGAGCATGAAATCCTTGAGAGAAAAGGTTTTAAAAGAGAGGAAGCCAGAATTTTGTTAGGTGGGTGTCACTAACGGATAAAAGTTGAGCTGTCAGCCAGAAAGTATTGTGAGGAAGTATTAGGCAGCATAAGGCTTGTGGGACTAGGGCAGGATTAGTTATGGAAAAAAGGAACTATGCGTGAAGTGAAAGTGAATGTTGGAATATAAATTTGCAGAGTCAGAGCAGTCCTGGGTCATGACAAGGTACAGGATATGGTTGGTCATGGGTGTGTGGGACTGAAGAGGAGTGGAAATGAAAGTCATTGGAAATGCATAATTCCTCCATTATTTTTTTGACATTGTCTGTTGTCTTTATTATAGCCCTCATTCTTCACTGATTTTAATTATTTGCCTTCTAAACCGCAGAAAATTTGAAAAAGCGGTAGAATGTTTTAGTCAGCTCTTAACCTGCAAAACAAGACAGGTGTTCGGTAATCTTTGCAAGTAAATGAATGAGAACTTCCCAGCAGAGAGCTCTGTAAACTGCTGGAGGACAGCCATGGTGTAGGTGCCTTGTGAAGAGAATCCTGGCTTTGAGCAAGATGTGGATTTGATGACCTCTGAGATCCTTCTGGCACTTAAGAGCCTTGCAGTCTGAGTAATGGTAAAGCATTTGAAATTAGAAAGTGTTCCATAAATGCAAAGGAGAAATGTTATGCTTTGTTTATACCACTTTATTTCATTTTTTTCCTGGTTTTTAGTCTTGTTCTCTTTTTTCCCCTTTTGAAGTGCATTAGTTACCATGGAAACAGTGATGTCATTGGAATTCATTGGTATGGTCAGAGTTTATTAATGTCTACAAAAACGTTTTGAAATTAATTTAAATAATTTCTTAAAATTCAAGGCTCCTTAGGGGAAGGAGAAGAGCTATTAAATTCTCTGTTCTCTGCCTGAAATGATATTGACTTTGCCAAATTCTTGATTATGTCAGTATTTGTAGATAGACAGTTTTAAAAAATAATAATAATTTTTCAATCTTACACATTTTTAATGATGACTATATACTATGTCCAGAGAAGGCAATGGCACCCCACTCCAGTACTCTTGCCTGGAAAATCCCATGGATGGAGGAGCCTGGTAGGCTGCAGTCCATGGGGTCGCTGAGAGTCGGACATGACTGAGCGACTTCACTTTCACTTTTCACTTTCATGCATTGGAGAAGGAAATGGCAACCCACTCCAGTGTTCTTGCCTGGAGAATCCCAGGGACGGGGGAGCCTGGTGGGCTTCCGTCTATGGGGTCGCACAGAGTCGGACATGACTGAAGTGACTTAGCAGCATATACTATGTCATTCTCATCCATTTTTGTTGACTTTTATAAGAAAGTCCTTATAAATGTTAAAAAGCAAAAACATTACTTTGCCAACAAAGGTCCATCTAGTCAAAGCTTTAGTTTTTCCAGTAGTCGTGAATGGATGTGAGAGTTGGACTATAAAGAAAGATGAGCACTGAAGAATTGATGCTTTTGAACTGTGGTGTTGGAGAAGACTCTTCAAAGTCCCTTGGACAGCAAGGAGATCCAACCAGTCCATCCGAAAGGAAATCAGTCCTGAATGTTCATTGGAAGGACTGATATTGAAGCTGAAACTCCAATACTTTGGCCACCTGATGTGAAGAACTGACTCACTGGAAAAGACCCTGATGCTGGGATTGAAGGCAGGAGGAGAAGGGGACAACAGAGGATGAGATGATTGGATGGCATCACCGATTCAATGGACATGAGTTTGAGTAAACTCCAGGAGTTGGTGATGGACAGAGAGGCCTGGTGTGCTGCAGTCCATGAAGTCGTAAAGAGTCGGACACGACTGAACTGACTGATAAGGAAGGCCCAGACACCTCAATTTAGAGCCCTTCCTCTTCTGTTTGAACTGTAAAGTCACAGGTATTTCACTACCCAGCCCTTTCTTCTTAGGTAATCTCCTTTTCAGAAGCTGGAAAGTATATTAAAGTATGTCATTGTTTAGTTGCTAAGTCATGTCTGACTCTGTGCAATCCTATGGGCTGGAGCCTGCCAGGCTCCTCTGTCCATGGAATTCTCCAGGCAAGAATACTGAAGTGGGTTGCCATAACCTTCCCCAGGGGATCTTCCTGACCCAGGGATTGAACCCGTGTCTCCTGCACTGGCAGGTGGATTCTTCACCCCTGAGCCACTAGGGAACCACATAGTAAAGTATTTTTCCTCTCTTATTCTTTCTGTATATAAAGGGTCAGTTAGTAATTTTAATTCAACAAATATTTGTGTTTATTTATTCTACAAATATATATTTACTTACATTGAGTGCCTTCTATAAGCAAAGTACTGTGGTAAGCTCAATTGATGATTTAAAATAAAAAAGTGAGAATGAAGCCTTTTCTTCAAGTACCTTATCATTTTGTAGACTAACTTCATTGTGGTGCAGGGGCCCTGAATTCTGAGGGACATGAGAACTCTTTCTTCTCTGGGCTATCAAGGAAAGTTTTCATGGGAAAGCCATTTTTGGCTTTTTTTTTTTTTTTTTTTAATGTTCCTGTAATTTTGTACATGCTGGTCTCTGGCCTAAAAAGCCATTTCCAGTTCATATTCATTTTTCAAATTCCTGCTCAGGCATGACATCCTCTAGGAAGCTTTTCCCAACCTACCAGAAAAGGTTAATACTTCTTTCTCTGAACTACTTGAACATATATCTAGTTTGTCTCTTATTCCACTACAAGTTTACCTATCAGTCCCAACAGAAGAATCTGAGTTCTTAGAGGGCAAGAAACATATCTTAAATATCCTCAAATGTTCCTTCCTACACTGACATTTGACCTGTGATATAATGCCATCCACAATCTGCTGTTCCCAGCTCAAGGCCACTCTGATTGGCATTCTCTCTGCCCCAGGCAAACGGGTTGTCTTTCACTTCTTTGAGATTTCCATAGTTTCTCTTCTCTTGGTCCTCAGCATGCTGTTTTCATATTTCAGAACCCTTACCCTCACTTCTCACTTGGTAGATCCTTTTTATCCTTTGGTGCTTAGATTAAATGGCTTTTTCTCTGGGAGACTTGCTCTGACCCTATTAATGAGGTAAGCTTTTTCTAGTGTATGATTCAGTAATGCTCTGCTTCCCCTTTTGTAACTGTTTTCACATTTCGTCAGTATTTTCACACTGTACTGCCATACTGTTAACTCTGTGAGTACAGGGACCACTGACCTCCTACTGTGTCCACCATGTATGAAAGTGAAAACAAAGTGAAAATCACTAAGTCGTGTCTGACTGCGACCCCATGGACTGTAGCCTGCCAGGCTCTGTCCATGTAATTCTCCAGGCCAGAGTCCTGGAGTGGGTAGCCATTCCCTTCTCCCGGGTATCTTCCCAACCCAGGGATCAAACCCAGGTCTCCCACATTGCAGGCAGATTCTTTACCAGCACAGCTGCTCACTAAATTTATATTGAATGAATGAGTGGAGGAGGATTATAATTAGTTTATCATGAGACTAGGGAAGGGACAGAATTCAGTCTGAAAAAAATCAGGAAATAACTAGTGTTCAGGGTTATTCAGTTTGCTATAGTTGACATAATACATTTGTATGTGTCTTTGCTAGCTAGGCTCTGGTTCGGTCAAACCTTAAATATTAGGTTAAAGAATTTGGAAATTCTTCTTGAAATGTTTAGAGGCATTCATAATGAATGCTGGGTAGGAAAAAGACAAAATTAGAATGGAACTTTAAAAGAAATTAATCTTGCGGAGATAAGTAGAATAGCAGCCAGGAGTGTGGAGGCAATAAGAAAGCATTAGCAATGGTCAGAGTCATTCACTCTCTAGGTTGTGACCCACCAGTGAATCAGGAAATCAATACAGTGAGAGATATAACCAAAGTTTTAAAACAGTATCAGGGTAAATTGCTCTTAGGAAGAGAAAGTGTTATTTCGTAGGGATATGGTCTCAGTCATAAACACATATACATGTGTTTTTGTATTAGATCAAGATGTCAAATATTTCTCTTATAAGACAGTTTTAGAAAGTTGCAAAAACACTAGTGTAGGTGATAGGTTCAGTTCAGTTCAGTCTCTCAGTCATGTCCGACTCTCTGCGATCCCAGAGAGTAACCTTACATGGTCATCTGAGTTAAATTCACCCATTCCAGTCCATTTAGTTTGCTGATTCCTAGAATGTCGACATTCACTCTTGCCATCTCTTGCTTGACAACTTCCAATTTGCCTTGATTCATGGACCTGACATTCCAGTTTCCTATGCAATATTCCTCTTTACAGCATCGGACCTTGCTTCTATCACCAGTCACATCCACAGCTCGGTATTGTTTTTGCTTTGACTCCATCCCTTCATTCTTTCTGGAGTTATTTCTCCACTGATCTCCAGTAGCATATTGGGCACCTACCGACCTGAGGAGTTCCTCTTTCAGTATCCTATCATTTTGCCTTTTCATACTGTTCATGGGGTTCTCAGGCAAGAATACTGAAGTAGTTTGCCATTCCCTTCTCCAGTGGACCACATTCTGTCAGATCTCTCCACCATGACCCACCCGTCTTGGGTTGCCCCACGGGCGTGGCTTAGTTTCATTGAGTTAGACAAGGCTGTGGTCCTAGTGTGATTAGATTGACTAGTTTCCTGTGAGTATGGTTTCAGTGTGTCTGCCCTCTGATGCCCTCTTGCAACACCTACCATCTTACTTGGGTTTCTCTTACCTTGGACGAGGAGTATCTCCTCACTGCCGCCCTTCCTGACCTTCAACGTGGGATAGCTCCTCTAGGCCCTCCTGGGCCCATGCAGCCACTGCTCCTTGGACACAGGGTTGGTCCTCCCGGCCGCTGCCCCTGGCCATTATATCTACTATGGCTCCCATGTAGCCATAATGGTCAACAAAAGAGTCCATAATGCAGTACTTGGATGCAATCTCAAAAACGACAGAATGATCTCTGTTCGTTTCCAAGGCAAACCATTCAATATCACAGTAATTCAGGTCTATGCCCCAACCAGTAATGCTGAAGAAGCTGAAGTTAAACGGTTCTATGAAGACCTACAAGACCTTTTAGAACTAACACCCAAAAAAGATGTCCTTTTCATTATAGGGGACTGGAATGCAAAAGTAGGAAGTCAAGAAACACCTGAAGTAACAGGCAAATTTGGCCTTGGATGCACTGATCATAGCAAACACCCTCTTCCAACAACACAAGAGAAGACTCTACACATGGACATCACCAGATGGTCAACACAGAAATCAGATTGGTTATGTTCTTTGCAGTCAAAGATAGAGAAGTTCTATACAGTCAACAAAAACAAGACCAGGAACTGACTGTGGCTCAGATCATGAACTCCTTATTACCAAATTCAGACTTAAATTGAAGAAAGTAGGGAAAGCCACTAGACCATTCAGGTATGACCTAAATCAAATCCCTTATGATTATACAGCAAAAGTGAGAAATAGATTTAAGGGCCTAGATCTGATAGCTAGAGTGCCTGATGAACTATGGAATGAGGTTCGTGACATTGTACAGGAGACAGGGATCAAGACCATCCCCATGGAAAAGAAATGCAAAAAAGCAAAATGGCTGTCTGGGGAGGCCTTACAAACAGCTGTGAAAAGAAGAGAAGCGAAAAGCAAAGGAGAAAAGGAAAGATATAAACATCTGAATGCAGAGTTCCAAAGAAGCAAAAAGAGATAACAAAGCCTTCCTCAGCCATCAATGCAAAGAAATAGAGGAAAACAACAGAATGGGAAAGACTAGAGATCTCTTAAACAAAATTAGAGATACCAAGGGAACATTTCATACAAAGATATGCTCGATAAAGGACAGAAATGGTATGGACCTTACAGAAGCAGAAGATATTAAGAAAAGGTGGCAAGAATACACAGAAGAACTGTACAAAAAAGATCTTTACGACCCAGATAATCACAGTGATGTGATCACTGACTTAGAGCCGGACATCCTGGAATGTGAAGTCAAGTGGGCCTTAGAAAGCATCACTACAAACAGAGTTAGTGGAGGTGATGGAATTCCAGTTGAGCTATTTCAAATCCTGAAAGATGATGCTGTGAAAGTGCTGCACTCAATATGCCAGCAAATTTGGAAAAGTCAGCAGTGGCCACAGGACTGGAAAAGGGCACTTTTCATTCCAATCCCAAAGAAAGGCCATGCCAAAGAATGCTCAAACTACCGCACAATTGTACTCATCTCACATGCTAGTAAAATAATGCTCAAAATTCTCCAAGCCAGGCTTCAGCAATACATGAACCGTGAACTTCCTGATGTTCAAGCTG
>NW_011494814.1:2045879-2052951 GCF_000754665.1 Bison bison bison | reverse complement strand
CAAATTGCCAACATCCACTGGATCATAGAAAAAGCAAGAGAGTTCCAGAAAAACATCTATTTCTGCTTTATTGACTATGCCAAAGCCTTTGACTGTGTGGATCACAATAAACTGTGGGAAATTCTGAAACAGATGGGAATACCAGACCACCTGACCTGCCTCTTGAGAAATCTGTATGCAGGTCAGGAAGCAACAGTTAGAACTGGACGTGGACAACAGACTGGTTCCAAATAGGAAACGGAGTACGTCAAGGCTGTATATTGTCACCCTGCTTATTTAACTTCTATGCAGAGTACATCATGAGAAACGCTGGACTGGAAGAAGCACAAGCTGGAATCAAGATTACCGGGAGAAATATCAATAACCTCAGATATGCAGATGACACCACCCTTATGGCAGAAAGGAAGAGGAACTAAAAAGCCTCTTGATGAAAGTGAAAGAGGAGAGTGAAAAAGTTGGCTTAAAGCTCAACATTCAGAAAATGAATATCATGGCATCAGGTCCCATCACGTCATGGGAAACAGATGGGGAAAGAGTGGAAGTAGTGTCAGACTTTATTTTTTGGGGTTCCAAAATCACTGCAGATGGTGACTGCAGCCATGAAATTAAAAGACGCTTACTCCTTGGAAGGAAAGTTATGACCAACCTAGATAGCATATTCAAAAGCAGAGACATTACTTTGCCAACAAAGGTCCATCTAGTCAAGGCTATGGTTTTTCCTGTGGTCATGTATGGATGTGAGAGTTGGACTGTGAAGAAGGCTGAGCTCTGAAGAATTGATGCTTTTGAACTGTGGTGTTGGAGAAGACTCTTGAGAGTCCCTTGGACTGCAAGGAGATCCAACCAGTCCGTTCTGAAGGAGATCATCCCTGGGATTTCTTTGGAAGGAATGATGCTGAAGCTGAAACTCCAATACTTTGGCCACCTCATGTGAAGAGTTGACTCATTGGAAAAGACTCTGATGCTGAGAGGGATTGGGGGCAGGAGGAGAAGGGGACAACAGAGGATGAGATGGCTGGATGGCATCACTGACTCAATGGACATGAGTCTGAGTGAACTCCGGGAGTTGGTGATGGACAGTGAGGCCTGGCGTGCTGCGATTCATGGAGTCAAAAAGAGTTAGACAGGACTGAGCGACTGAACTGAACTGAACTGAACCTTACATGAAGATAGAAACAAGTGACACATTTATTCTCTTCATTCTTGAGCATAGTTTTTCCTCTGTGATCATCAAGTTGTCTCATTTGTTTCTCTGTAAAGTTTAATACGCTTGATGTACTTAGTCTTTCATCATTGGCTTTCAAGGCCTTGGAAGGTGCTATTAGAATGCATTCTTGGAACTCTACTAGTTTGCACATGATGTATCACATGTGGCTTCCTTCTTCACAACTGAACAAGTTTTCCATTTTCAAAAATGACTTTTCTTTAGTCACAACCTTTGTAAGACTGAGTAGATAGCATTCTGCATCTCAGCCATAGTTTATCTTAGAGACTGAAGCTGTTTGCTCCTTTTTGTCTTCCTCCAGCATCTCTCAGCGGTCCATGTATGCTTTAAGTGGAAATGCAGTTCTATGTGATTTACATGAATTACCGAATCTAACCCTCACAATAACCCTGTGAGGTAATAACATTATTTTCCCCATTTTTCTTACATGGAAACTGTAGTACAGAGATTAAACATTTCACATAAGGCTGTGTATCTGTTTAGTGGGTCTCTGGGATCCTATTCTAAATGGTCTACTTTCCAGAGTCCCCATTCTGTAAAAAAAAATATTAAGACTTTTATTAATTGAACCAAAACCCAAGATATCGGGGTTAATCCAACTCTTAGGAAGAATGAAAAAGACATTCCCTGGTGGCTTAGCTGATAAAGAATCCACCTGCAGTGCAGGATACTTGGGTTCAATCCCTGGGTTGGGAAGATCCCCCGGAGAAGAGAGTGGCTACTCGCTCCAGTATTCTGGCCTGGAGAATTCCATGGGCTGGATAGTCCATGGGGTCACAAAGAGTCAGACACGACTGAGTGACTTTCATTAACTCAATCAGGTTATAGGCCCTAAAAGACAACAGCAGTAACTACACCAAATATTAATAAGACTAAGAGGCTTTTTGGAAATGGATAATTTTCTGAAATGCTTGCTGAACTCTTTGTTAAACACAGTGTATATTACTGGTTTTATGAGGGAGTTTAGATAGCCTTGCCAAGTGAAAAAAGTCAAAAGGGCTGGGTCAGCCCAGCGGGAGCCCTGGCAGATAAGGAGGGCTGAAGATTCAGCAAAGAAGGGCAGCCAGCAGATGATAGAGGTCCCCCGGATGCTTCCCCAGGTTTTTTGTGGCTTTCCTCTCTCAGGCAGCAGAAATCCTCTTGTGCTCCAGAACACTATCCACAAGCTTGATTTTCATATGGTTGAAAATTAGAGGGGAACCAGTCAAATAAGAATGCCCCTCATGAAGGCTGGCGTTGAGCAAGCAGAGCGAGGACCCCACAGAGTCTTTGATGAGATGGGCTGTTGGTGAAGCACTTCCCATAAAGTGATAGTGGATTCAGGATATGGTTCCAGGTGGCCATGGAGATTTATCCATAGAGGATAATGAGCAATACAGGCGGGACGTAGAAGGCCCCACAGATGGAATAGATAATGTAAGACATCAGAGAAGTACTCACCAGGCAAGCTGATATTTCTTCTTGAGCTTTAGCCTGCTGCCACAAGAATGAAGGGATGGAAATGTGGATGAAAATGGCCCAGATGATGGCAAGCATGGCACCGCATGGCCCACTATCTGCTGTTTACTGTATTCCAGGGTGTCAGTGATGGCCCAGTACCAGGATGGAGGCTTTGCAGCATGTGATGTCAGAAGATGACCAGATGTCACACAGGAGTTGGCCAAAGCTCCAGGGGTGGGTGGTTGTATATGTGATGCTGATGAACATGACCAAAATAGAAACTAAGAAGTCAGTCGTGGCCAAGGAGCCAATGAAATAGTTGGCAGGGATGTAGAACTTCCTGGTCTTGGAGATGGTAGTGAGTACAAAGGCATTGGTAAAGGAGACAGCCAGAGAAATCTTGAGTGCTTGAAGGGTCCCTCTTCCCTAAGTCCCTGGAGTTTCTGTGGCATTTGGGGATCTCTTGGGAGCCGCCTGCAGAATGCCTCCACTGACTGGTTTGAGGGGCCATTCTAGGAGACTCTCTCTTTCCACAGACTTTCACACATACAGCTTCTTATTTCATAGTTGTCCAGCTCACAAAATAAAGTCATCCTTCTGTTTCACACTGGAGGCAGTCAGCCATCAGAACAGACCAAGTGAAAAGACCTCAACACTCAAATATTTAAGAAACACTAAGGTGATTGCCAACCAGATTCTGCATTCTTAATTGTTATTTCTGTGAATTATCTAGAGTTGAGGTTTAGTAATGTGGATATCATCAAATATCACAGGGTTAAGGAGATTAAGAAATAATTTAGCTTAAGTGTTTTGTGACCCATCTCATAGGTTGTTGTGGCAGTTAAATAAGATTACACATGTACTTCTTAGCATAGATCTTACCTCATGACATTGTAAAGGGTAGCTCTGAATGTTATTGTTATAGTGGTAGATTTTAGAAATCATTACAACCTCTCATTTTAGAATTCAAGGCTTGGAGAAGTTAAGTCGTACCACATGGATCCAGAAGTAGTTGGTCCCTGAGAGAAGAATGAATGCAGGCCTTCCCCACTCATTGCTCTGTCTATTGCCAGACTAATTTTGAAAGAGAAAACAAGAACGCCAGTCTCATTTTTTAAGATTATAATGTCTGTACACATGCTTTAAAATATACCAGAACCTGGTTCAAGGCTAAATGGAGAACTGAAAAGCACTTGTGAATCTAATCAATTTTAATTATTATTATTCATTCTCTGTTTAATGGTGAGTTTTTCCTCTTCATTTTTTCTTAAATCATAGCTCTTTATCCTTGTGACAGGTTCCAGCCGGCAAGAATTTAACCTGATTGTAACCTTGAGAAATTGGATTATATAGTAGCCTGAAAATCTTGCTTGTTACTTATTTGAGTCCAGGTTTAAAATGCCAAAAAGAAATTAAAACTGGAGTCTTCTGAGTCTGCTTAATTCAATACATTTAGACACAAAAATCCAGTATTTAAGGGCAATGTTGATATTTCAAGAGAGTCAATTTTTTAAAAGTTAATAAAAGAAGTGCCCTTCTGAGCCAGTGATGGATTAGAATCATGTAAGAATAGCGTGCTAAAGGTTTGTGGTGGCTGGTGCTAGGCAGGCATGTAGCATTTACTTTCTTTCAGTGAAACCAGCTGAGGTAAAAAGAAAAAAGGATCTTATACTTTGATGAGACATTAAAAAATGGTTGAGCATGCTCACAGCTGCGTCTCAGTGGTTTTATGTAAATTAAGCTGTGGCAAAGCATCTGTTTTCTAATGTTTCTATGATCAAAGGATACACAAAATAGCTCTACAGTAAACACAAACAGCTTAACAACATATAAAGTATTCACACAGTATAAAGCTTTTTTGGGGGTGAGGGGAGGGAGTGATCATGTGGATATGTATTCCTTCCTATTTAAAGAATTTTTATGAACAGCATTGTAATATGGGTATTATAATTTTCTGTTTTATTACATTAGCTACCCCTGTTCAAAAATCATTAATTATAGAAGACTGCTCTTAAATGACTAAGGCAGTGTTTTCTAATGTTTTTAATATTGAAAGCTCTCTTAAATTTTCTCCCACCCAATCCCATTTTTTGAAAAAGTTGTTCAGCCACATAGTCTGTGTATCTTAGGAAGTAATTTGTTTTCTCTTTTCTAGTTAAATAATATGTGTGTGTATCACTGTTGTATGAACTTCTGAACAGAAAGAGATAACCACACATGAGTGTTATCACACCCAGTTGATACAATTTCAACTAAAAGCAAAGAAACCTGACAGTTTATCTGTCCTAAATAGTCTTAAAGGTAAATGTTTCATTTCTCTTCAATTTTTTAAAAATATTCATAAATTACAGGCCCTGATAACATTTTTTTTTTTTTTTGCATTTTTGGGACCTTAGAATAACATTTGATAGGAGAACTATCGAATAAGTTCTACACTTTGACTTTAGTGGTCAACAGCAGCATTGTCCAATAGAAATATAATTCAAACCACAAATGTAATTTTAAAGGTTTTAATAGCCGTATTTTTTAAAATGGAAAAAAACAGATGAAGTATTTATCCTTTAAATTTTTATTGGAGTATAGTTGATTTACAATGTTGTGTTAGTTTCAGGGAACAGCAAAGTGAATCAGTTAAACATATACATACATATATGTATATATACACACTCTTTTTTAAAAAATTTATTTTTAACTGAAAGATAATTGCTTTACAGTATTGTATACACTCTTTTTTTAAGACTCTTTTCCCGTATAGTCTGTTACAGACTGTTAAGTAGAGTTCCCTGTTCTACACAGTAGGTTCTAATTATTAGTTATCTATTTCATATGTGCTGGTATGTATATGTCAATCTCTGTCTCCCAGTTTATCCCTCCCCCTCTTATCCCCCGATAACCATAAGTTTGTTTTCGACTTCAGTGACTCTATTTCTGCTTTGTAAATAAGTTCATTTTTACACTTATTCCGCATATAATCAATACCATACGGTCTTTGTTTTTCTTTGTCTGACTTCACTCAGTATGACAATCTCTAGGTCTATCCATGTTGCTGCAGATGGCACGATTTTGTTCTTTTTTACGACTAAGTAACATTCCGTTGTCTGTGTGTACCACATTTTCTTTACCTTTCCTTTGGTGATAGACATTTAAGTTGCTTCCATGTCCTGGCTATTATAAATAGCACTGCATTGAACATTGAGGTGCTTGTATCTTTTCAAGTTATGGTTTTTTTCTCAGGATATGCCTTAGAGTGGGATTGCTGGTTCTATTTTTAGTTTTTAAAGGCTCCTCTATATTGTTTTTCATGGGGTTTTACCAGTTTACATTCCCACCAACAGTGTAGGTAGATTCCTTTTTCTCCATACCTTCTCCAGCATTTGTTATTTGTAAATTTTTTGATGGTGGCCATTCTGTTGTGCTGCAGTCCATGGGGTTGCAAAAGTCTGTGGGGTTGCAAAGATTAGGACATGACTTAGTGACTGAACAACAACATTCTGACCAATGTGAGGTGATACTTAATTGTAGTTTTGATTTGCATTTCTCTAATAACTAGTGTTGTGAGCATCTCTTCATGTGCTTTTTGGCCATCTATAATGTCTTCTTCGGATAAATGTCTATTTCAATCTTCTGCTTACTTTTTGATTGAATTGTTTGTTTTTTTTATATTGAGCTGCATGAACTGTTTGTATATTTTGAGATTAACCCCTTGTCAGTTGGAAGTTACTTTTAAAAATATAGTTAACTCAGTATATTGAAAATCCTGTCAACATGAAGTCAATATAAAACTTGAGAATCGAGCAAAAAGGGATTCCATTAAACATACTAGGAACTCTGGCAATTCAATAAGAAAAAACCCACATAACCAATGGAAAAAATAGAGAAGAGACCTGAGCAGTACAGAGCAGAATATACAAATGACCAATAACCATGTAAAAATATACTTAACTTCGTTAGTAATTTTGACAACACAAAACCACAGCACAAAGGAGAGCTGGGCACAGCATCAGAAAGAATAAGAACAGACTAGAATGCAGTTTGCACCTCTGCAAGTTTCTGTCCCCACCTCTGACCACAGGGAACCTTTAGAGGGTAAGGTTTCCAAATGTCATGCCACTTTACTTTTGGTGAAATTTAATCAGGAGCCATACAAGGAAGGAATTCTGGGAAATACAGTTCCCAGTACAAACAGCTTGACAATGGAACAATCCAACACAACGAGATACTGCTGCTGCTGCTAAGTCGCTTCAGTCGTGTCTGACTCTGTGCAACCCCATAGACGGCAGCCCACCAGGCTCCCCCGTCCCTGGGATTCTCCAGGCAAGAACACTGGAGTGGGTTGCCATTTCCTTCTCCAATGCGTGAAAGTGAAAAGTGAAAGTGAAGTCGCTCAGTCGTGTCCCTGACTCTTAT
>NW_011494814.1:2041119-2045779 GCF_000754665.1 Bison bison bison | reverse complement strand
GCGTGAAAGTGAAAAGTGAAAGTGAAGTCGCTCAGTCGTGTCCGACTCTCAGCGACCCCATGGACTGCAGCCCACCAGGCTTCTCCATCCATGGGATTTTCCAGGCAAGAGTACTGGAGTGGGGTGCCACTGCCTTCTCCGAACGAGATACTAGTGTATACTTACTCTACCTGCCCAAATGAAAGAAGCCTGTTGATATCAAACGCTGGTGAAGCTGTGGCACGCAACTGGTACTGTGTGAAAATGTAAATTGGTTCACTGCTGGTGGGAGTATAAATTGGTAGAACTTTATTGGAAAACTGGCTTTTTTTTAAGTTAAATATGCATAACCTAATACCCAGAAAAAAAAAAAAAAAAAAGTATTAAAACATTAGTAGAAGCACTGTCTAATAATAGCCAAAATCTGGAAACAGCACAGATGATCCAATGAGAAAATGAATAACTGTGATATAGTCATCATGGAATCTTAGGACTCCATGCAAATGAACTGCAGATGTATGTGATTTAGCTGCATGCATCATACAGACACAAAGGAATGTATTGCATGATTACATTCATATCAAGTTCAAAACTAGACAAAATTTATGGTGTTAGAAATCAGGCTTTTAGTTTATACCTTTGGCAACTTGTTTTGGAGAGTATAGAGGGAGACTTCTAGGGTGCTGGCTAGACTTTATTAACAGCATCATGGTAACATGGGCCTACTTTATGATAAGTCCAGTCATGCACTTATGATTTGTGTGCTTTCTGTGTGTATTCATGATATACTTCAATGAAAAAAGGTTAAAGAATAACTTGTAAACTTTAGAACATTATTAACATATTTTACATTCTTTTACTTGTACTAAGTCTTTGGTTTCCAGCGTGTGTTTTATACTTACAGCACATCCCGAATCAGACTAGCCACATTTCAAGCGCTTAGCAGCCACATGTGGACTAGTGGCTACCCTATGAGACATTAAGGGTCAAGAACCCCACCATTCCAGAGCTTCTCTGGGTTTAGATTTTTCTTTAGTTCTTTCTTTGGAATGTCATGTGGAAAGAATAAGGGATTATTCTTCCTGAAGACCTCATATTAATTTTACTGCTACCTCTCTCTTTATGGAATATTTTCTATTTAAAACAGATGGTTGGTTTTGTGTGCAGGTTCACAAGATGACCAGTAAACCATCATTTTGGATATTTGTTCTTACTGCTTTCTTGGCTGCTCTTCACATGACCACCTTTTTTTTAAAAGTAGGCGTTTTATTGATGTCTGATATACATATGAAAAGGACATGTATTGTAGGTATATATTGCTCAGTGCATTTTTGCAGAGTGAACACACCCATTGTTTGTGTTCAAGAAACAGAACATCACCCATACTCCAGAAGCTTCTGCCTTGTGCCACCTCCTGATCACTGCCCTCAAAGCAGAACCCAAATTATAACACCATTGGTTAGTTTTACGTGTCTTTGAACTTTATATAAAGGGAATAATAAGTATATACTTTCGTGTGGCTTCTTTTGCTTCCAATTCTGTTTGAGAGAGTCACTTACGCTGTGGACTGTGGCTGAAGTTCGTTCTTTCTCATTGCCGTGTAGCATTCCATTGTATGTTAGTCACTCAGTCGTGTCTGACTCTTTTCGATCCCATGGACTGTAGTCTGCCAGGCTCCTCTGTCCGTGGGATTTCCCAGGCAAGAATACTAGAGTGGGTTGCCATTTCCTTCTCCAGGGGTTATTCCCGACCCAAGGATTGAACCTGGGTCTCCCACATTGCAGGCAGATTCTGTATCATCTGAGCCACCGGGGAAGCCCTTTCCATTATATGAATATACCACAATTTATTTCTCCATTTTATTGTTAATGGACATTTAGGTAGCTTTTCATTCTTGGATAATTAGTTATGAACACTTTTATGCATGTCTTTTGGTGACTGTTATGTTCACATTTTTAACATATAACAGAGTGGAAATACTGCGCCACAGTATAGGAATACATCAGTTTAAGTAGATAACTACCAGTTCCTCACAATGGTGCACCACTTTGCACTCAGCTGAAGCTACGAGTTTCAGTTATCGTATGTCATCATCAACATTTGATATTTGGCTTTTTAACTTTCTATAGGCAAGGGGGTTGTTGTAGTCATAAGGACCTTTTTCTGTTCTAATCAGGTCTTAAGCATAAATGCATGGTATTGTGATTCTAATTTGCATTTCCCTGATGATGATTAAAATTGAATACTTTTCCTTGTGTTCGTTTGTTTTTGATTATCTTTTTTTTATGAAGTGCCTTTTAAGTCTCTTGCTTATTTCTCTATTGTATTTTCTTATTTTTTCTTATTGATTTGTAGGAGTTCTTTATATATTCTAGATAAAAGTCCTTTGTTATATATGTATATTATAGCTGCTATCTCTTGCTCTATAGGTGGACTTTTTACTCTAATTGTGTCTTCTGATAAGTTATTAATTGTAATGTAGTCCAGTTTAACAAAACATTTTCATTTATGTTTAGGGCTTCTTTGTGTCCTGCTAAAAAAATCTTTCCCTGCATTCAAGGTTTTAAGTATATTCTGCTGTCTTCTTCCAAATATGTTATTGTTTTATCTTTCATATTAGCTCTACAGTCCATCTGGAATTACTTTTTGTGCATGGTGTGAGATAGAGGGTTAAGATTTCTTGGATGTTATATGGATGTCCGATTAACATTGCAGCACTGTGTCATCTCCATTATAAATTAGTGACTTTAATTTATGAGTCTGCTCTTGGCTGTCTGTTCTATTCCATTACTATACAGCTTTTTTTTTTTAAAGAAATGTGGTATCTGTGTGGAAAGTTTTTAATTGAGGAAATTCTAGAGTTAAGAGGAATTACTTTGTTCAAAATAACTTAGGAAGCAGTATTAGGCATTAGTCCTTTAACTAGATGAAGAATATCAGTAATAGAACCAAGCTTAGGTATCACAATCTTTTACATAAAGGGTTATCTCTAAATTGTTTTGATGGTACATCTTTATGAATAAGTGATGTTTGAAAGTATATATAATTATATATATACACATATATGGAGGTAGATTCTGTTATATATACTACATAGAGATATAAATTATATAAATATGTTATATGTACCTATATATAGATTCTATAAGGTATGCTATATATAGGCAACATTCTAAATTCTATATATTATTTCCATTGTAACACACAAAAAAGTTGGGATTAAAAGGAAATCATAAGGAAGAAATAGAAACTCTAGTAGTTTCTTCTAACACCTTTCTGTCAGCCAATATGGGCTGGATTATGTGTACTAACACGGAGAAGGCAATGGCACCCCACTCCAGTACTCCTGCCTGGAAAATCCCATGGACAGAGGAGCCTGGTAGGCTGCAGTCCATGGGGTCGCTAAGAGTCGGACACGACTGAGTGACTTCCCTTTCACTTTTCACTTTCATGCACTGGAGAAGGAAATGGCAACCCACTCCAGTGTTCTTGCCTGGAGAATCCCAGGGACGGGGGAGCCTGGTGGCTGCCGTGTATGGGGTCGCACAGAGTCGGACACGACTGAAGCGACTTAGCAGCAGCATGTATACTAACAACTGTCAAATTTCAGTGGCTTAAAACAACATGAGTTTATTTTTCTCATGCTACAAGTCCATTACAGTTTGGCTTTAACACTCGTCTGCATTTTTCTTACTCTGGCACCCAGACAGATTGAGCAGCCACTTTATGGAAGCTTGCTTGTCCCAGGAACAGAGGGAAACATAATGGGGAATTAGCAGTTAAAGCCTCTGCCTAGATGTGACACATGTCACTTCAGTTCACATTTCATTGCCAGAACAAGATACATGTCCTCACCTAATTCAAAGAAGAAAAATGCTAACTTTGTGCCCAGGAGAAAAATCCTGTGAAGAAAAGAACTGTGCAGGGGAAAAACTAGAGTATTTTCAGATCAGTTCAGTCGCTCAGGCTTATGTGACTCTTTGCGACCCCATGAACTGCAGCACGCCAGGCCTCCCTGTCCATCACCAACTCCTGGACTTTACTCAAACTCATGTCCATTGAGTCGGTGATGCCATCCAACCATCTCATCCTCTGTCATGCCCTTCTCCTCCTGCCTTCAATCTTTCCCAGCATCAGGGTCTTTTCAAATGAGTCAGTTCTTCGCATCAGGTGGCCAAAGTATTGGAGTTTCAGCTTCAGCATCAGTCCTTCCAATGAATAGTCAGGACTGATTTCTTTTAGGATGGACTGGTTGAGTCTCCTTGAAGTCCAAGGGACTCTCAAGAGTCTTCTCCAACACCACAGTTCAAAAGCATCAATTCTTCAGTGCTAAGCTTTCTTTACTAGTCCAGCCCTCATATCCATACATGACCACTGGAAAAACCATAGCCTTGACTAGATGGATCTTTGTTGGCAAAGTAATGTCTCTGCTTTTGAATATGCTATCTAGGTTGGTCATAACTTTCCTTCCAAGGAGTAAGCATCTTTTAATTTCATGGCTGCAATCACCATCTGAAGTGATTTTGGAGCCCCCAGAAATAAAGTCTAACACTGTTTCCCCATCTATTTTCCATGAAGTGATGGGACCAGATGCCATGATATTAGTTTTCTGAATGTTGAGTGTTAAGCCAACTTTTTCTCTCTCCTCTTTTACTGTCATCGAGAGGCTCTTTAGTTCTTC
>NW_011494814.1:2002667-2041019 GCF_000754665.1 Bison bison bison | reverse complement strand
TGTGACTCTTTGCGACCCCATGAACTGCAGCACGCCAGGCCTCCCTGTCCATCACCAACTCCTGGAGTTCACTCAAACTTACATCCATCGAGTCGGTGATGCCATCCAGCCATCTCATCCTCTGTCGCCCCCTCTTTCTCCTGCCCTCAATCCCTACCAGCATCAGAGTCTTTTCCAATGAATGAACTCTTGGCATGAAGTGGCCAAAGTACTGGAGTTTCAGCTTTAGCATCATTCCTTCCAAAAAACACCCAGGACTGATCTCCTTCAGAATGGACTGGATGGATCTCCTTGCAGTCCAAAGGACTCTCAAGAGTCTTCTCCAACACCACAGTTCAAAAGCATCAATTCTTCAGCACTCAGCTTTCTTCACAGTCCAACTCTCACATCCATACATGACCACTGGAAAAACCATAGCCTTGACTAGATGGATCTTTGTTGGCAAAGTAATGTCTCTGCTTTTGAATATGCTATCTAGGTTGGTCATAACTTTCCTTCCAAGGAGTAAGCATCTTTTAATTTCATGGCTGCAATCACCATCTGAAGTGATTTTGGAGCCCCCAGAAATAAAGTCTAACACTGTTTCCCCATCTATTTTCCATGAAGTGATGGGACCAGATGCCATGATATTAGTTTTCTGAATGTTGAGTGTTAAGCCAACTTTTTCTCTCTCCTCTTTTACTGTCATCGAGAGGCTCTTTAGTTCTTCTTCACTTTCTGCCATAAGGGTGGTGTCATCTGCACATCTGAAGTTATTGGTATTTTTTCTGGCAATCTTGATTCCAGCTGGTGCTTCATCCAGCCCAACATTTCCCATGATGTACTCTGCATATAAGTTAAATAAGCAGGGTGACAATATACAGCCTTGACGTACTCCTTTCCCAATTTGGAACCAGTCTTTTGTTCCATGTTCAGTTCTAACTGTTGCTTCTAGGTGGTCTGATATTCCCATACTTTCAGAATTTTCCACAATTTGTGGTGACCCACACAGTCAAAGGCTTTAACATAGTCAATAAAGTAGAAGTAGATGTTTTTCTGGAACTCTCTTACTTTTGCATTGATCCAACAGATATTGGCACTTTGATCTCTGCTTCTTCTGCTTTTTCTAAATCCAGCTTGAACATCTGGAAGTTCATAGTTTACCTACTGTTGAAGCCCAGCTTGGAGAATTTTGAGCATTACTTTACTAGTGTGTGAGATGAGTGCAATTGTGCAGTCATTTGAACATTCTTTGGCATTGCCTTTCTTTGGAATTGGAATGAAAACTGACCATTTCCCCTCCTGTGGCCACTGAGTTTTCCTAATTTGCTGGCATATTGAGTGCAACACTTTCACAGCATCATCTTTCAGAATTTAAAATAGCTCAACTGGAATTCCATCACCTCCACTAGCTTTGTTCATAGTGATGCTTCCTAAGACCCACTTGACTTCACATTCCAGAATATCTGGCTCTAGGTGAGTGATCGCACCATTGTGATTATCTGGGTCATGAAGATCTTTTTTGTATAGTTCTGTGTATTCTTACCACTTCTTAATATCTTCTGCTTCTTTTAGGTTCATACCATGTTCTGTCCTTTATTGTGCTCATCTTTGCATGAAAAGTTCCCTTGGTATCTCTGATTTTCTTGAAGAGATCTCTAGTCTTCCCCATTCTATTGTTTTCCTCTATTTCTTTGCATTGATCACTGAGGAAGGCATTCTTATCTCTCCTTGCTATTCTTTGGAACTTTGCATTCAGATGCTTATATCTTTCCTTTTCTCCTTGGCCTTTCGCTAAAAACTGTCACCTCTGAAATGACAGATTTCAGAGCATACATTTACTGGATTTGTGTTTGTCAAAGAAATAAACAAACAAAGAAAAATCCTTTTAGTTTTTCTATTCCATGTCATTTTTAAAACCCTTCAGCCTTGAGAAATGAGTCTCCTGCAGTTATAAGCATAGCAGTCTCTCTTGCTCAAACTCTTCAGTGGCATCTCTGCACTCATATAGCCTACATACCTAACATGGCCTGCAGCCCCTACCTTTCAAGCCTCATCTCCCACCACTCATCCCATACCTCAGCCGTACTGCCTTTCAGTTCCTTGAAGTAGACATGCTTCTACTTCTTTTTTGAGTGTATTTCCTCACTTTTCCTTGTTTTTAACCTGCTTACTCTTTAACTGTTGGATCAATGTATCAAACATTTCCCCACACTGTGACTCCTGTAGTAGAGTCCTCTCTTCTCTACAGTCTTCTAATACTCTGTACTTTGCTTCTAGAGAAACTGTTCTAGTTTTTAAAATCAATTTTTGCACTAATTATTCAATCTGTTTCTCCAGTTAGCGTGCAAGCTCCAAGTCTGTTTTGCTCACTACTGTGTGCTGCTTCTTGTGTTTAGCCTCGTTATTGGCATATAATAGCATAACATTAAATCCTGAGTTAGATTACAGTTTTATGTCTGTGACATTTATGTAGTCTATACAGGGAATGTCTGAGACATTTATACAGTCCATAGCAAACGATTTTCTAATAAGTTAATCACAGACAAACTGCAAATATACTCTTGCTCCATGTCTCTATATCTTGGAAAGCCTAAGAGGTTCCAGAGAAGGAATACATTTCACATTCTCTCCGAATTAGAATATACCCTTCTTTAAATTTTCATGATGCAATTTTCTTTCTTCTCCTTCTTGAGTGATAATTTTATTTATATTATTTTTATAAATATATATAATTTTATTTATATAAAATTTCATTTTATAAAAGTATGTAATTTTATTTATATTTATGAAAACCTTACAGTTAGGGGATATATACATTCAACATAAATGATATAAGACAGCTCAAGTAATGAGTGTATTATGTAGACATAGTGAATAAAATAAGCTGTGTGATATTTAGCTGGGTTTTCCTTAGCTTTCTGAAGATGGCACTGAATTACCAAAACATGGTATGATTTATTTTTTGTGACACTTTCCATCAGCAAAAGGGCATGTAATGCATGGAAAATGCTTACCTGCAAATTTATATCCCTCACTATTTGTCTTCATTTACATATGTCGTAGGAAACTTTACTCTTTCCTGTTTCTCTTTTCAGAAAGAATAACACATTTGATCACCTTCTTGTTGATATATTTAATTGTGGACTATCAGTGCTATTCTTCATTTAAAACGCAAATGTTCTAATAGAGATATCTCCCATAATGATGAGTGTATTGGCAGGATTGGTGGGATGATATGGACATTGTTACCTATAAGCCTCTGATAGTTGTTTTCTGCATTTTTACTCTAGAAGACAACCAGGCTTTCTATAAATGAGGAGTAAGATTAAAAGGATCATAAATAGATCCTGTCTGTTTATTCAGCTAATGTTTATGAAATATCTCTTTTGAAGCTGGGGAAACTCAGAAAGAAATGAATACTTTGTATATAGCTTTAAATTTTTGTTTTAAATAATAACATTTTGATAAGAGCTGAGTTTCAGTCTTTTGCTAACTGTGTCAGTTTTCTCACCTATGGAAAAGATATGCTAACAACCCATCTCATAAAGTTCTATAAAGAGACAGTAAGATAGTGCATATATAGCCCTTGGTCCTGGCTTCCCTGGTGGCTCAGACGGTAAAGCATCTGCCCACAATGGGGGAGACCCGGGTTCGATTCCTGGGTCGGGAAGATCCCCTGGAGAAGGAAATGGCACCCCACTGTAGTACTCTTGCCTGGAAAATCCCATAGATGGAGGATCCTGATAGGCTACAGTCTATGGGGTCACAAAGAGTCAGACACGACTGAGCGACTTCACCTCACTTCATACAGCCCTTATCCCAGGGCCTGACCTAGAATAAGTACTCAGTATATGTTGCCGGGAATGATTGAAGGCAGAAGGAGAAGAGGGCATCAGAGGCTGAGATGGCTAGATGACATCACTGATACAATGAACATGAACTTGGGCAAACTTTGGGAGATGGTGAGGGACAGGAAGGCCTGGCATGCTGCAGTCCATGGGGTCACAAAAAGTTGGACACGATCAGGAGACTGAACAACAACATTTCTTAGCTGTTTTCTACTGTGAGGCTTTGTCCACAGTTAGCCTCTTAACTGTGTCTTTTCTTTTGTTGCTTCCTGCTTATTTTTTCCATGTTGACCTCAAAGTAAAATTCTGAAACAGATCTGACTGTGTATCACTGCCTCTTCAGTGCCATCTCTGTTGTTTCAAAAATGAAATCTCAAATACATGGATAGCGTTTGTCACCTTAGCATCTGACCTCGACCTTTCTACCAAACTAACTTCTGCCTTGTCACCTTTACTGGACTGCAGCCAAAATAGGCCCTACAAATCAAAATTCACTGCCTTGGCTTCTGCCCTTTTCTTCTGCCTAGAATTCCTGCTGTAGGCCTCAACCCCTCTTCTTACACTCAACCTGAAGAACCAGTTCTCTGTTGGAAACCCAGAGATCCATCCCTCTTATTCTTCCAAAACAGAATTTTTGATCCCCATCATTTATAATTTTTTAGCACTTATCTCATTATTTGAGTTAATGGCATCTGTCTTGCCCTCCCACTAGCTTGAGTTGCTTGAGAGCAGAGACCATTACTTATTCATCATAGTATCTCTGAAACCTAGTAGGCACACAGTAGAAGCTTGTTGAAATAACGGATTGAAATTCAGTTTAATTTTGTTTTGATTTCAATGTGTCTTTATTATTCTAGGTTCTGGGCCTTGTCCAAAATATGAGTGTTTTCCAGTGTCCAAAGTGTAAACACAAAACTCATATTTTTGGTGCTGATGGTGCGAGGAGACTAGCACGGACCCTTGATCTTGATATTCTAGGTAAGACCACCGGATATTCATTTGCAAAGGAAATAGCATGGTGATGAAGATCATCTCAGAATGGTGAAATGCTTTTGGCTTTGTGTTTTGAATTAAGTTAGTATAGCGCACTTCTCTGTGTTAACCTTTTTTTGGCTTTTTATGATACTTCATTAGTGGAACACATTTTGAATAGGGGGTTTGTTCTGCCAATTATAACTCTTGCTATAGATGAAAACTGCCCATAACCTGAATTTGCAAAGAAAGTTTTGTGGTTTGAGTACTCTGATTTGAAGTCCACATTTTAAATAATGGTCATCAGTTTGTTTGCTAAGTTGGGAAGACATCTCTTAGTATAAGCAGAAAGTGAAGGTGAAAGTCACTCAGTGTCTGACTCTTTGTGACCCCATGGACTATATACAGCCCATGGAATTCTCTAGGCCAGAATCCTTGAGCGAGTAGCTATTCCTTTCTCCAGGGGATTTTCCCAACCCAGGGATCAAACCCAGGTCTCCTGCATTGCAGGTGGACTCTTGTGGACTGAGCCACAAGGGAAGCCCAAGAATACTGGAGTGGGTAGCCTATCCCTTCTCTAGTGGATTTTCCCGACCCAAAATTGAAACAGGGTCGCCTGCATTGTAGGCAGATTCTTTACCAACTGAGCAGACGTATACAGAAATACCTATTTCATATGTTGTGGCAATCTTTGGAAGTGTCAGTTCTTGATGTGCGTGAAGAAATGCCTTCCTCATCAGTTCTGAATGTATAAGTCCTCTGCTCTAGAAAAAATGCTATTTACTGTTTTCTGTAATCTTTTTATGCTGTGTCTATGAAGTATGGCTCCTGAAACTCACCTTGTCTATACTGTTCATGTTACTGAACTGAAGAATTAATTAGTAATTGAAGGAGAAGTAAAATCATATGTTAAAGGAGCAAAACACAGATTTTATTTTTTATTTTTTATTTATTTATTTATTATTATTATTCTTTTTTACTTTACATTATTGTATTGTAGAACATTTTATCCCAAAACAATGAATTTCAACTTTTTCTCAAGCGCACATGGAACCTTCTCCAGGATAGATGTGGGGAAAACACAGATTTTTAGATAAAATTTTTTTTTTTTTAATCCACAAGCAGCTTAATGGACTTTTTAGGGAACATGTTTTGATATTCTGCATATGAGTTTCTATTCTGGGTAAAGGCAGATGTTAGCTGCTAAATAATGCAGTCATAGAGTGAATTATCAGTTTTAGGTAGTTAGCAATTAATATTCCTTAGAGATCAAGGAATTAAAAACATTCTTTATTATAATTAGTTTTCTAAAAGTTGATGTTAAATGTATTATTGTTTTTATGCATTTGTACTATAGCAGCTACCACAGTACCAGGTGAATACTAATGATATATTTTGATACATTTTTATAATTAAAGATACTAATTTTATTCTGCAACTGTTTCTCATTTAACTAACCTAGGAAGTTCAGTTTCCCAAATCTGCATAATAACAGCAGATTGACATTCACTTATATATAAAGTAAATGTGTAATTACAATGGCATTATTGAATTATGCTGACAGTATTATAATTCCCTAATTTATGAATGGGTGGTATGATTTTCTAAGTCACTTATTTAGAATTTGAAACACGTCTCCTAGAGAAACCTACATATGGAAGTTACATTTTAACCAACAGCTCACAAATGTATGCATGCATGCTGAGTCCCCTCAGTCAAGTCTGACTCTTTGTGCCCCTATGAACTGTAGCCCACCTGTGGACTGTAGCCTGCCAGGCTCCTGTCCATGGGATTCCCCAGGTAAGAATATTGGAGTTGCCATGTTGCCAATGGCAACTGCAGTATTGGAGCTGCCTATATTGGAGGGTTGCCATGCCCACTTCCAGGGGATCTTCCTGAGCCAGGGATCGAACCTGCATCTCATGTCTCCCTCATTGACAGATGGGTTCTTTACTACTTGAACCACCTGGGAAGCCCTGCAAATCAAATGTATAGTTACCCTAAAAATGTATCAGAAACACTGATTACTGATCAGAGAAACTCGGCTAGTGTGATAGACTGTTGTATCTCAAACTCTTTCGGGAAAACTAATTTAGAATTCTAATGTAGAGCACATCTGCTCCCTTTAATGTGATCGTGGGGCCCAGAGGGCTCTCGCATGAACTGAAACGGGTTCTGATGATGAAGAGGTTGGAATTGGGAACAAGGAACCGAAATCAGGAACTCTCACAGCTGTGACCTCCTGGGTGGGTGACACCCCCAGGACTCTTATTTGTCCTTTACTGACCCTCTTGTTGCCTCTTATTTTCATCTAGGGAGCTGTGTTTCAAATGGTTTATTTGGTAAAATGGCTCTTCAGAATTTTATCCACATTCAGCTTGTGGTGGTGGTTGTTAGTCACTCAGTCATGTCTGACTCTTTGCGACCCTATAGCCTTCCAGGCTCCTCTGTCCATGGGATTTCCCAGGCAAGAATACTAGAGTGGATTGTTATTTCATTCTTCAGGGGATCTTGGCAACCCAGGGATCGAGCCTACTTGGGAGGTGGATTCTTTTTCTTTCTTTAAATTATTTATTTTAATTGGAGGATAATTAATTTACAATATTGTGATGGTTTTTGCCATACATCAACATGATTGGGCCACAGGTATACATATCTCCCCCCAATCCTGAACTCCCCTCCCAACCTCCCTCCCCACCCTATCCCTCTGGGCAGGTGGATTCTTTACCACCGAGCCACCTGGAAAGCCTGTATTCAGCTATAGGGACAGTTTATACATAGTAATTCGGAGAAGGCAGTGGCAACCCACTTCACCACTCTTGCCTGGAGAATCCCATGGATGGAGGAGCCTGGTAGGCTGCAGTCCATGGGGTCACTAAGAGTCAGACACGACTGAGCGACTTCACTTTCACTTTTCAGTTTCATGCATTGGAGAAAGAAATGGCAACCCACTCCAATGTTCTTGCCTGGAAAATCCCAGGGACAGAGGAGCCTGTTGGGCTGCCGTCTATGGGGTCGAACAGAGTCGGACACGACTGAGCGACTTAGCAGCAGCAGCAGCAGCATACATAGTAATTAAGGTCTCAGATCATGTCACAGAAACCTCTTTACCTTATGTCTCTGAAATGTGCTTCCTTCAGCCCTAGCCCTTCAAAAATACTTTTCAAGGCCAGACTGAACCTCAGCAACTCTCACTACGTTCACCCTATTTAAATTTTCTCTCTGCACAGCTGTTAGTCCACTGCTGCTCTCACTGTGCCATCTACTTTCTCACAAGGTTTTCCTCATCTTATTCTCCTCTTCTGCGGATTGTGAGTCTCTGGAGGGCAGAAATGATATCACTAGCTGACTCATTGGAAAAGACTCTGATGCTGGGAAAGACTGGGGACAGGAGGAAAAGGGGGTGACAGAATGAGATGGCTGGATGGCATCACCGACGCAATGGACTTGCATTTGAACAAACTCTGGGAGATAGTGAAGGATAGGGAAACCTGGCGTGCTGCAGTTCATAGGGTCGTAAAGAGTCAGACACGACGAGCACTGAACAACAACAATGAACAAGCTGGCTATATAATGGAGACGATTTTACTGTTTTGTTCTGTTACTGTGGTGGAAATGAAAGCATTCAAGATTCTTTACTATATACTGGCAGTTCATAAATCAAGAGAGAAAACTTTTTGGGTTTCTAAATATTTTCTGTAACATATCTTCCCCTGCTTCCCACATGACAGCTTCCTATAGTCCAAAGTTGATCTATAGAATAGACATCAAATGTACTGAAAAACTAGCCTTTACGTGGTTATTGAAATATTCATGCATTTTTGTCTATTGAACACTTAGAAAAGAGAGTTGGCTAAGATCTCAAAATATGCTGATAAGAGGCACATGACATATCTGTTACTCCGTACTTCATAATATAAATTGTGGTAGGTTTGTAACTTTGTAACACATTCTTCTTCTGCATTGTTTACACTGAATGACATGGTACTGAATGAATATTTTATGTAAAACACACATACATACATGTTTCGATAACCTTTGCATGGACTTTAAAGTGGTTCTAAGAATGCTGAGCAGCATGAAAGTCAACTCTTCTACTGCATTTACTGCATTTTAAATCTCAGCTTTACTTGTGATGGTGTGGTAGAAAGAATCAATTGGATGATGGATCAGAGCATTTTTCCTCCGAATTCTACTACCTAATATATCCTCAGGAAAGACACACATATACAAGTCTGTATATTGGAGGTTCTTATTATTTCCTGAGAGCTCAAGTTCACAAGTTATGTATACTGCTATATAGATTGATATGTAATAAAATAAAAATAATTCTATCTGATAAAGAGGCAGGTAGTTGAACTAACAAGTCTGCCCTGCTTTTCAACAGTTCTCTTTGCTCACCCATCTGCCACTATCAGGAAGATTATTCTGTTGTGCTTTTTAAAAACTTCTTTCCCTCTTCATCTTTCCTTTTCAGTTTCCTGTTATTATGTGGCAAGATATGTCTATATCATATTATTATGTCTATATCAGTTATTACAGGGAGAAAAATTTACAAATGTCTTCCAGGTCATTTTTGCTGGAAGACCTCCAGCAAAGAATAAATCAGAGATCTTATTCCTTGATTGACTGCCACACTGCTTTCAAATGTAATCATGGTATTACCCTCAAAAGGACTATTTTGTCCCTAAGTTTCATTTGAAATTTGTTTTTCAGAAATTTAGCAATTTGAGGATAGTCATAACTCAGGTTGATTTGAATCAATTTGTTTCTGCAGTTCAAAGAGTAAAATTTCAAATGCCTGTATAAGCTTTTGTGGTACTAATGGATATCTGGTGGACTCTTTTAGGAGACATCCCCTTACATCTTAACATAAGGGAAGCCTCAGATACAGGCCAGCCGATTGTGTTTTCACAGCCTGAAAGTGATGAGGTAAGTTATATTTATAAATATGTTTTTTATTTTCACAGGATATATACTTTTTGATACATAGAAAGAAGGTTGGGGAGATCAAGTTTGTCTATTGGGAATGAATGTATTAACCAAATATTAGTTAACTTAATCAAAGCTTCTTTAAGTTACTATAAGGTAGACATACCATTGCTGATTCTGAATTATCAACTGAACAGGCCCAACTACAAAGAATCATCACCCAACCAGTTTTCTCATGAACAATGAACAATGGAAATTTGAACATGAACAATGGAAATTTGTAAAATTCTTTTCTTGCTAGCTAGCAATATCTAACTGCCTCAAGTTATTTTATTTCAGTGTTAGAAGTTCAGCTGATTGTTGAGAGAAGGAAACCAAATACAAGAAAAAATTGAGTTGAATGTAGGGAAAATGTATAAACCTTTAGAGATTGAATTTTCACTGCGTTTATTTTAATAAATATGATTGAGGAGGTAAGGTGGGAAAATTAATAGTGTTTCATTATCTAATATAATTTGTGGTACAGATAGATTTTTCAAAGACTGCTGAAGCTCACTGCCTTTAAGTGTAAACTCTTTTGTTGTTCAGTCTCTGAGTTGTGACCAACTCTTTGTGATCCCCTGGACTGCAGTACACCAGGCTTCCTTGTCCTTCACTATCTCTCAGAGTTTGCTCAAGTTCATGTCACCAAGTCAGTGATGCTATCTAACCATCTCATACACTGCCACACTCTTCTCCTTTCACCGTCAATCTTTCCCAGCATCAGAGTCTTTTCCAGTGAGTTGGCTCTTTGCATCAGGTGGCCAAAGTATGAGTTTCAGCATCAGTCCTTCCAGTGAATAATCAAGGTTGATTTCCTTTAGGATTGACTGGTTTGATCTCCCTGCAGTTCAAGGGGCTCGCAAGAGTCTTCTCCAACACCACAGTTCAAAAGCATTAATTCTTTGGTGCTCTATGGTCCAACTCTCACATCCATACATGATTACTAGAAAACCCATAGCTTTGACTATGTGGATCTTTGTCAGCAAAGTGATGTCTCTGCTTTTTAATATGCTGTCTAGGTTTGTCATGGCTCTTTTATTTTACTCTTTTTAAAATAGAAATAAAATCATATGTGTATGATTTTATTATATATAATACTTTTATTATATATATAATATATATAATCATATATAATAAAGTCATATATATCTCTTCTTTCCTAAGTAGCAGTTGCTGTTTATGTTAGAAAGTGACTGGTGTATCAGTTTTAATGTAATTCTTATGCTCCTTTGCCAAACAGCCTCAATCAGTCCTCTTAGCTTTTGTTTTTTTCCCATACCAAATAAATGTAGCTTTAGAATACCGTTATTTTGTCCACCCATAACTATTCCCCCTTTCATTCTAGTTTGCTCCCTCTAATCCTGTATGAACCGAAAGACAAAGGAGCCAGACTTTGTTAGAACTGTGAATACAATAAGGGCAAAGCTGACAACCAGGAGTCTGAGATTGGTCAAGTAGATTCATTTTGAACTATCTCTTTCAGGACCCAGAGCTCCTTTCTCTTTCTTAAGGGTCGACAGTTATGGTACAGGCGATTGAGTTGCTGGGATATGATGTCTGAGTAAACTTACTATTGTATATATCCTTGTTTTTCCTTTCTCTGCCTCTTATGTAGTAATAAATGTTAAATTTCCTTTTCAGTCTTTTCTTTGAAATCTTTCAGATAAGCAAAAAACATAACCTTTTATTGCTTTCACAACTGAAGCATGGCAATCTCATCTACTGTAAGTGTACTTTATGCAGTGAATGAAAAGTTGTATGAAAATTGAGGGTTTTTAAAGTCAAATACTTTTAAATGCTTCCTGAGAGCAGCCTATTTAAAGATATGTAGTGGTGAATCCTTTTCAATAAGAATAATTGTCTAGTAGTTTATTTCAATTATGAATTTAGGTTTTAAAATATTTTCCCTCCTGTCCATTATTTTTTTTCTTTGAGATTCTCCAAAAGCAAAAACATTTCAGAAAGTTAAAGGAATGTAACATAACAGAGAATATATAGCAGCCATCAAAAAGCAATATGATTTAAAGCTCTAAACAACAGTGTTTGTAGAGTTTTTTGGTTACATGTTTTTTTAAATCTCATTTACACTTACGTAAAATTAGATCTATTATTTTACTGTTGCTGGCTGACATTTATGGTAATGTGAGCAAGCTACCCCTTTGTGGTTTAGGCTAGACTTAATCTGGTGAAGTCTCAGCTAAAACTAGTGAGAATTTCACACACCACATTGTCAGCCTTACATATGAAGACTTCTGAGCAGTTTTTTAAGATTCAGACATGTCCATAAAAAGAGATTTAGAAAATGGAGCTTTGTATTTATTTTGTTTCCATGGAAGTTATTGTTTCCTACTCTTAGATTGCAGACATTCATTGTTATTAACCATCTTTCTAACAATAATAGCAGTTATAGTATGTTAGACACTGTTAGGCATCTATATACTTTCAATGCTCACGACAACTTAATACAATGTATAAATAGTTCCCATTTTTCAGTTGAGAAAACTGAGACTCATAGAAGCTAAATAATTTTCCAAGGTCACAGAACTGATAGATGCCAAAATGTGATTAAAAAGCAATTCTCTTCCTTCTAAATGTTGTCCTCTTTTCATTGTGTCATCTCTGGTGGTTTAGCCGCTCAGTCATGTCCGACTTTTGCGACCCCATGGACTGTAGCCCGCCAGGCTCCTCTGTCCGTGGGATTTTCCAGGCAAGAATACTGGAGTGGATTGCCTTTTCCTTCTCTACTCACCTTCTGAGTCCTCTACTAATAGCTATGATTTCTTCAGTTCCTTCTAAGAAATGAGCACAGTACTTGAGTGCATTAAATACAACATACTCTCTTAATTTGATTCTCATAACACGTTTGTGAGGTATGTTTGATAATCTCCATTTTTCAAATGAAGAAGTAGAGATTCATTCGCAGTAAGGAATTTGTCCAAGATAGTACCCGAGGCTATTTCCATACTCAGCTCTGAAACTGTAGGCTTGCATCCTCTTCCCAAGGCAGTATCTGCTTCCCTTCTCAATTAATTGCAAGCTTGCTTCAGTGACTGTCTATTGTGTATATTTAGGCTGGCTTTCAGTTCACCTCCTTTTCATATTACAGAGATCTAGATAAGAGGGGTGGTCCCATTGGTGTGCACAGTGGCAGCCATAATACAGAATATCTTAACCTGGGTTTGAGAATTCCCCTGAAGTTGTATCTAGAACGTATGAATGTTCATTTTTCTGGGAAATTGAACAAGAGAGTTACTAGATTCTCAAAAGATCTCTGCATGAAAAGCAAAGCATTAGTCAATATTAGCCTGGTATTTCATTACCAAGAATGCTACTTTCTAAGTGTGACCTTAGATAAGTTCCCTCATGTCTCTGAACCTTTCTCTCTGTCTGTAAATTGATATCATGAGAGGGATTAAATGAGATGATATGTGAAAATATTTTGAAAAATGCCAAGTAGAATACAGCTATGAGCATTTATGTCTTCTGAAATGTCCTGTGAAAGTTGTCATGGTACTAATTGTCTTTCTTCCGCCCTTCATCAAAGGGTTGAGCCCATTTATGCCCTTCCCCTTACATAGCTTCAGGTAAATGTCACTCTTTGGTGACATCTAAAAATCAGCAGAATTTGAATCATAAGATGAGGATAGAGTTCTCAGCCTCAGCATTAAAGATTTTACTAGGACATCAGGAATTCCTAGACATTAGGAAACTGTTGTTGAGTCCTGGATTAGGATCCTTCTGATGACTTTTATGGTGAATCTTACCTTCTAATAATCCCCTTCCCTTTTCCCCTGTGAACTTAAATGGAAATCTGCTCTCAGAAGCTGGTTTCAGCCATCTCAACAGATTCTGCCATATGTATGGAAGCTTAGTGCCCATTCTACCTGAATGTCTTCATTTAAAGAATGAAAGAAGTGTTTACTTGCAAGCGTGATACACTTCTATAAAAATTAATGGGATGGAATATGTCAAATTATTTGTTAATTCTTAGCCCTTTAGACAGAGAAGGCAATGGCACCCCACTCCAGTACTCTTGCCTGGAAAATCCCAGGGATGGGGGAGCCTGGTGGGCTGCCATTGTTAGGCTGCAATCCATGGGGTCGCTAAGAGTCGGACATGACTGAGCGACTTCACTTTCACTTTTCACTTTCATGCACTGGAGAAGGAAATGGCAACCCACTCCAGTATTCTTGCCTGGAGAATCCCAGGGATGGGGGAGCCTGGTGGGCTGCCATCTATGGGGTTGCACAGAGTCGGACACGACTGAAGTGACTTAGCATAGCATAGCCCTTTAGATTGACACTTTTCATTGTTAGCTTTTAGGGGTTTGCTACAGGCAAATTTATTAATAAATAAAAGTTTCATCTTTAGCTTTTTGTCTTCTTACTAATTCCTCCTTCTTTTGTCTATCTTTAATTAATCCCCCCTCTCAGCACCAGGTTCCAGGGCTCTCATTCTCTGTCCATAAAATCTTCTAAAATTAGGCATTAGGAATGTAACTCTTCCAGTAGTATTTAAAAACATAGTGATTAATTGAAAGGTGTGGAATGTGTTGAATTTGAGGCATCATTGGAAAAGTTGGGAGGGGCTAGAGTACCAGTTAAAAAGCTCCAAGTGGCTACTACCTACTCAACCAAAAGTCAAAACCATCTGCATATGTGCACCATGGGCTTCCCTGGCAATGTGGGAGACCCAGGTTCCATCCCTGGGTTGGGAAGATACCCTGGAGAAGTAAATGGCAACCCACTTCAGTACTCTTGCCTGGAAAATCCCATGGACAGAGGAGCCCGATAGGCTATAGTCCATGGGGTCACATGACTGAGCAACTTCACTTTTTCACTATGTGTACAACTGAGGAAATGAGAGTAATTGAAGCTATAAATATAAGTAGTGTAAAATAGCCAGAGAAAGCAATAAAGGAAGGGAGAGAGAGTGGACACTTAGGATTCAGAACTCTTAAGTTCAATAACATTTCCTCTGGTGTGTGTAATTCTAATTGTTCATTCAACTATTTCTACCTTTTGCCTTTGGTTGAGTCCAGGACACAATGATGAACCTATGATAGACAGTTAATCTTGTGGTTTCATTCTGTTTGTCAAGTAAAAGTCTTAATATTGGATGTTAAAAGCTATGCTGTAAGATATACCTGGTAAAGGCCTTAAAAGGTAAGTAGAAGCCTTATTGTCTTATAATTTCTACATTATAATCTCATAATATGCAGATGACACCACCCTTATGGCAGAAAGGAAGAGGAACTAGAAAGCCTCTTGATGAAAGTGAAAGAGGAGAGTGAAAAAGTTGGCTTAAAGCTCAACATTTAGAAAACGAAGATCATGGTATCTGGTCCCATCACTTCATGGGAAATAGATGGGGAAACAGTGGAAACAGTGCAGACTTTATTTCTTTGGGCTCCAAAATCACTGCAGATGGTGACTGCAGCCATGAAATTAAAAGACGCTTACTCCTTGAAAGGAAAGTTATGACCAACCTAGATAGCATATTGAAAAGCAGAGACATTACTTTGCCAACAAAGGTCCGTCTAGTCAAGGCTATGGTTTTTCCAGTGGTCATGTATGGATGTGAGAATTGGACTGTGAAGAAAGCTGAGCACCAAAGAATTGATGCTTTTCAACTGTGGTGTTGGAGAAGAGTCTTGAGAGTCCCTTGGACTGCAAGGAGATCCAACCAGTCCATTCTAAAGGAGATCAGGCCTGGGTGTTCTTTGGAAGGAATGATGCTAAAGCTGAAACTCCAGTACTTTGGCCACCTCATGCGAAGAGTTGACTCACTGGAAAAGACTCTGATGCTGGGAGGGATTAGGGACAGGAGGAGAAAGAGATGACAGAGGATGAGATGGCTGGATGGCATCACCAACTGGATGGACGTGAGTTTGAGTGAACTCTGGGAGTTGGTGATGGACAGGGAGGCCTGGTGTGCTGCGATTCATGGGGTCGCAAAGAGTCGGACATGACTGAGCAACTGAACTGAACTGAACTGAACTGAATCCTAATATGAAATGACTGTGTATGGAAAACTAGAACTTCACATCTTTAAAAACAAAGACAAAGGGGAAAAGCTCACCGTAAAGCTTGTGTACTTTGGTTGTCATACAGTGCCTTTACTTGGTAATGATAGATAAAACAAAAGGAAGGGATTTAATTTACTTAGTCCTCAGGCAGGAAAATTGTCCAAAAGGATATGTTAATATGAACTCTTCAATGGGATTGTAAATTACTTGAAGTCATAATAGTAATAATAGTAGACATTCATTCATTATTTACTTTTTGTATTACAGTATTTCACATACTTTATTCTTACCTAATATGCCCCCAAGCCCTTTGAGGTAGATACTATTATTATAACTGTTTTACAGATAATGGAACCAAGCCTGGAAGGGTTAATTCACTTGCCCAAGGCCAGTGCTAATAAGTAATGGAACTAGGATTTTAAAGCTTACTTGTCTGACCTTAAGGCCCCAATCTTTACCAGAGAGTGCTTCTGCCTCCCTTTTTTTTTATCATTGCATCCCACAGATTTCCCTAAACTATGCCTTGCATTAAGAACCGAGTCAGACACGACTAAGCGACTGAACTGAAGTGAACTGAAGAACCAAAAAGTATTTGTTGAATGAATCTTCATTGGCTGAAAAAATTCGATCTCAACAATTTTGTGGAAATTGAAACTGTTAAACTAAGCACTTTCAGTGATTTCTCAGCAAATGACAATCTAACTGTTACTTTCAGTGTGATATATTGAAAGTTTAAGCTTGGGGATAGTCCATTAAAAAGCAAAGGTTAAATGTAGCAAATTTGATTATTATAGAATCTTTATTTTGTATAGTGAGATAGGTTTATATCTCTAATTTAATGTAAGTAAGAACTAAGAAATTATAGAATGATAGCCTTAGCTTGCTTCAGTGTGCTTTTATTTACACAGTAAAATATTAGACTTAAATACCTAGAAAAGCTACTAGGAGATAAAAGGTGTTAATATTTATAAAAATGCGTGGGTGAAAATAAGCACTTTGGTGGGACTTTCCACACTGTGCAGCATGTGGAAACTTAGTTCCCCAACCAGGGATGGAACCTGTGCTGCCTGCAGTGGAAGCACAGAATCTTAACCATTGGACTTCCAGGAAAGTCCTGAAAAGCACACTTTCATTTTAAAAGAAATATTTCTTTATGAAGTATATGTTATTTCCATTTTAAAGCAAAATCTGTTGTTTCTGGTGACTACAGCAGAGATTGAAACCCTTTTTAGACAGTACATTTTGATTAGGATTACTTGTATTTTGAATTTACTGTTTAATGTGTGATGTGGCTTCCCTGGTGGCTCAGTCAGTAGAGTCTGTCTGCAGTGTGGGAGTCCCGGGTTCAATCCCTGGATTGGGAAGATCCCCCAGAAAAGGAAATGGCAACCCACTCCTGTATTCTTGCCTGGACAATTCCGTGGACAGAGAAGCCCGGTGGGCTACAATCCATGGGGTCGCAAAGAGTGGGACACGACTGAGTGACCATCACTTTCACTTTCTTTGTGATGTGGTGGGTTTTCCAGGTGGCTCAGTGGTAAAGAATCTACCTGCCAATGCAGGAGTTGCAGGTTCAATCCCTGGGTCAGGAAGATCCCCTGGAGGAGGAAATGGCAACCCACTCCAGTATTCTTTCCTGGAGAATTCCTTGGACAGAGGAGCCTGGTGGGAGTCCATGGGATTGCAAAGAGTCAGACACAACTGAGAAACTGAGCACACAGCCTACACGTGATATGCTAGAAGGAGCTGGGCTTTGGAGTCAGGCAGATCCAGTTGTGAATGTTCTTCATCCTGCCAGCTTTGTGACCGAGCAGACAAGCTCAGTTTCTTCATCCATGTTGAGCCAATGGTGTTTATTTTATATCCATGAGATTGTGTGATTACTTATACTAGTACTTCGTACAGTATGTACTCAGTAAAAACATATAAGGTCTTATTCATGCTTTGAGAGCTATTCTTTTATTTAAAAGAAGAATGTAAATGAAATTTTAACACTTTCTTGGTAAAATAAAATATAATTCACCTATTAGGGAACAAACATAGTTTTTTCTTTTTTTTCGGGGGGTCTGACAGTATTCTGCTTATTGACATGGGTGTTGAGTTACAGAGTGTGTTCAGTTTGTACACTTGCATTGCTGTGTGCACTTAGGATCCATGCATGTATTTTTAAAGAAATTTAAATACATATCACCAGTGAAAAAGTAGCGTGTGAAAGTACATTTACTTGTGATCTTCTTACATAGTCAAGGTAGATCTTTAAAGTATTAAATAAAATTACTCTGTAATTCGTTTTTTTTAAATTACACTGTTGTTTCTAGATCAAAAACTGACAAATACTAAGTATATAACTTATAAAGAAAAGGAGTCAAGTATTTATTTTTAAAAGTTAGTAGAAAAGAAGTTAATATAGGTTGAATATGAAATTAAATCTGGTCTTTTGAGGAGACCACAAAAACTTGATAAATACAAACCCAAATATATCAATTATTAATATTAACATAAATAACCAATTACTCCTTTTAAAGTCAAACATTTCTGCTTATAATCATTGGATCTTTTTCAAGAAGTAGAGCCAAAATGTAAGGTGTAAAGTAGTAATGTGAAACGTATATTTTATGTAATCATATATGGTATGTTTCAACAATGAAACAAGTAGCCTGGCAATATATATATAGACAATATACACTTAAATGTGTGTCATTGTTGTAATTAGCATAATTTAAAATTTCCTTAATGAACAGTTTTCCAGCATGTTGATTGAGAGATAACAGACATGACTGACTTTTTTCATTCCCAACTCCCAGGGGGAAATGCAAGTAAATTTTTTATTTTAACATATACACAGACCTATTCTTATTCAAATTCTTTCCCCATTTAGGTTATTACAGAAATTGAGCAGCGTTTCGTGTGCCATGTAGTAGGCCCTTGTTTTTATGTATATGTATATATAATACCTATGTATCCACAGATACATACATGTACACATATACACACACATAAAGGTAGCTATATATGTGTATACATATTCTTCTTCTTTCTGATATAATATGTGACAAATATTAAATTTATGATGTGAGTTACGAATATGGGTTTCTTTTTTGTGGCACAAAATTATAATATATATATATGAGTATATGTATATAATTATATGAAAAAGTGAAAATGTTAGTTACTCAGTCGTATCTAACTCTTTGCAACCTCACAGACTGTAGCCCGCCAGGATCCTTTGTCAATGGAATTCTCCAGACAAGAATACTGGAGTGGGTAGTCTTTCCCTTCTCCAGGGGATCTTCCTGACCCAGGGATCGAACCTGGGTCTCCTGCATTGCAGGCAGATTCTTTACTGTCTGAGCCACCAGGAAAACCCAACATAATTATATATATCAAAATAATTCTTTTCCTTTTCAAAATGCTGATTTCTAATTATGTTGTATCAACTTCATAATGTAAATACACAAGGGTCTATATTAAACTATTTCCCCAAATGGAGAAAATATTTACTTTTGAGTATAGTTTTTTAAAAATAATCAAGATGTATGAAACACGGTTAAACATCAAGTCAGGGTAGTTCAGTTAAGTTCAGTTAGTAGTTCAGTCTCTCAGTTGTGTCCGACTCTTTGTGACCCCATGGACTGCAGCATGCCAGGCTTCTTGTCCATCACCAACTCTCGGAGCTTGCTATCCATTGAGTCGGTGATGCCATCCAACCATCTTATCCTTTGTTGTCCTTTTCTCCTCCTGCCTTCAATCTTTCCCAGCATCAGGGTCTTTTCCAATGAGTCAGTTCTTTGTATCAAGTGGCCAAAGTATTGGAGTTTTAGCTTCAGCATCAGTCCTTCCAATGAATATTCAGAACTGATTTCCTTTAGGATTGATAGTCAGAGTAAAGAAGCCTCAAACAGTTCTTTTACCATCCAGAGTCAAGGAACTGGTCTGCCTGTGTTCAAAGCCCAGCTCATCTCACACTAGCTGTGATGCTGTGGATAATACTCTTCATCTTTCTGAGTCTTGGTTTTCTTGTTTATAGAGTGGGAATAATGACAGAATTTACCCCTTACAATAACTGTGAGGATAAAGTGAAATAGTACTTGACTGTTATTAAGTACTCAAGTAAATTTTAACTATCACCATTACATCAAGTGGTGCTGGTTGTAGGGGTAGTAGAATTAGTATCTACACAACTCTTAAGTATATAAATGTATAAATTAACAGTTTTAGAAAATCTTACTATTGTCTTATAGTTACTCTTTATAGATAAGGTAGAAGAAGTAAGTAGTATTTGCATTTTAATTGTTTAAAACTTTGAAATACAAATGCCATGACCATTGTTCTAACTGGACTGTGCAGGCTTTAGGTCAGTTGTGGCCCACTTGATGCTTGGGAGCTGCTTTTTGTGTTATGTTGTACTGGGGTCGTAGAGATGGACAGTGTGACAACTGATTCTAGGAATTCTTGCATGGTGCTTAAATCTCACTGGATGGAGGAGCCTGTAGGTGCTTGGTGCTGGTATCAGACACCATTCCCAAAGAGAATGATGAAAATGCTTTCTGAAGATCAACCTAGGATGGTATAGATAGTCTTTTCAAAAATGACTAACAACTCTTAGTGCCAAAGAAGTATGGCAGTATCCCACTCAGGATATCAACTTTTCAGAAGAGGAAGGTGTAATTTTTCTGCAGCTGGACTGGGTTGCTAGTTTGCTGAAACAGGAATTAGAGTTTGAAAAACAGTAATTGCTGCTACTAAATATTGATTTTTTTTTTTTCTTCAGAAAGTTACCCTCCAAATAACCTAAAATCCTTTCTCCTCTGCCCTGCCCGCAATGTTCCCAGCGGTATCTTCTCACTATTGAATTTCTTCATCACATTCTGTTCAACTCAGCAGACAGCGACGGCAGTTTGTGAGTCACTTGATGTGTACTGGGGAGAAATATACAGCAAATAAATCTATTCTTTTCCAGGCCAAAGCCTACCTAAGGATTGCTACTGAAGTGGTAAGAAGATTACCACCACCTCCAGAGTCATTCCCCAAGTGTCTTGGAAATTTGCCTGGTCTTTGACAGTTAAGGCCTTTGGAAGTCAGCAGTGTGGTGGTGAAACCTACAGAAACAATAGCAATCATAATTATTTTCTTGTATTTCTAAAGAAATAATGTCCAGTCTTCAGATTTGATTTGCTAAACAATGACTCACAAATAAAAATTTTACATACCAATGCTTAAATTTAAAAAAAGTTTTTTTTAATGCTTAGGAATATTTTTGAAAGCTATTGTGTGCCAGCATCCCAGAACTGCATTTTATTTTATTGAACTATCCCAAGGCAAGGAATCATGAGTTAATATTACAAGCCCAACCTTCAATTCAGGAGAGAACCTTGCTCTTTCTGCAGGACTATAGAGTTAAAGGATTTACTGAGTATGAGTATGGACCTGAGTATGACAACTTTCCATCAGGCAGTGTGGTCTGGGTCTGAATCCTACATCTAGTACTATCTTGGACCCTTTCTTAATACAAATGAACTTCTACTTCTTCATCTAGAATAGACTCTCCCTCTAGACTTTATGAATCTGGGTCTGGGCATGTATATTTTTAACAAAATTATAAATATTTTGATTGTTTTGATTATGATGGCAATAATAATGATAGCTAACATTTATCAAGGGTTTTCTTGTGTCCTTATAGTTAATCTTTCATTGATTTGAGTGGAGTACTGTTGTTATCTCTGCTTTATAGATGGGGAAGTTGAGATGTGGGAAAGTTAAGTGTTGTACTGAGTGTTACTGTTCTAGCAAGTAGAGGTTTGAACTTGGGCAGTTGGATACTGGATCCTTCCTTTTGTACACCAAAGGGCATTTGTTTATTTCAAAAGAGGAATGTGAATATAGTGTTCAAAATTTCTTCAACTTATTTGACCATTAACTTTCCCACCTCCCCTTCCCCTTTAGGAGCATTTCATGAAGTTCATATTTCAAAGAACACACCTTGAAAAACATCTTGTCTGGTTGAGGCTCAGAGAGAGAGAGTCAAGGGCTTCCCAAGGTTATAAAGCTGTAAGTACTGATAAGAGTTTAGTAGTTAATCCTCACTTTAAGGAGATGGTCTGTGACCTTTGGCAGATGCGTGAGTTTCTTTGCTCTGTCGTTAAGCAGCCAGAAAATTAGGTAAAGAGTTATATCTCATTATAAACATGTTTTTGCACACTTATGTTCACATAAAAAAAAAACTATGCATAAATGTTTTTGCATAGTTTAGCAGCTTTATTTGTAATAGCCAAAACAACCCAAAGTTTTTCACTGGGTAAATGGTTCGACAACCAGTAGTATATCCATACTATGGAATACTACTCATTGATGAAAAAGAACAAAGTATGGATACATGCAATGACCTGGATAAACTCCAGATAATTATGCTGAATGAAAAAGTAATCCCAAAAAGTTGTGTACCATATGATTCAACTTAACATTTCTTGAAATGACAGAATTATAGAAATGGAGAACAGATGAGTGGTTTCCAGGGGTTAAGGAGGAGATTGGTGATGGGGGAGGGAATTGTGTTTGTGGTTGTACAAGGGCAATATGAGAGATCCTTTGGAGGATGTAAGTGTTCTGTATCATGACTATATCAATGTCAGTATCTTGGTTGTGAAATTGTGCAATAGCTTTGCAAGATGTTAACACTGGAGGAAACTGGTAAAGGGCACAATGAAATTTCTCTGTATTATTCCTTATAAGCTGCATGTGGATCTACAAATACCTCAAAATAAAAATAAAAGTATAATTAAAAAAAACAAACTTGTGCTGCTATATCTGAACTGAAGTCTTCTGGACCAAATTATCCATGCTAATTAAAATCATGAATAAAAGTATTTGTGGACACACAGTAATCATCATTCATCACTCTGAAAAAGAAGAAATGACTTTAGGTGGTAGATATGTAATTGTATTTTATTCTCTTTTTGGAAGAAGGCTGATGTGGATAATCATTGAGTACTTCAAAATACCAAAAAAGCAAGTAGTTGAACCAAGCTTAACCCTTCCTGGAAAAGGAATAATTTAAATAAGCTTCCAGAAGTGCCTAAAGTTGTGTACCAGAATTTAATACATCTGATGGAAAAATGAGAAAGAGTTTACTCATAAATATGTGACTTAGAGAAGATTCACATATGTAATAATGTGCTCCCTTCTCCCTCACCTATAAGTCTCTGCACATGCTTCCAGGTAAGTCACTGAAAAATAACTGTGGTTGGAGTTTATACCCAGGTTCAGAAATGAAGGAAGGGAAAGTAGCTCTGGGAGCAATAATGAAGCTTATTCCAGAATTTTGCCCCTGGTAGCCTTTGCTAAGCTTCAGGGAGCTGACTTCAAACAGACTATCAAGCACAGCTAGTCTGCCTCTTGCTAGAAGTAATAGTTATTTCTCATCCTTCACATTTCCATAGAATGTAGAAAATTTCCATTCACCAGTCCAGGAGGGAAAGACAAACTCTTGATAGCTTACAGTGAGCTATGTCAGATTCCTGATCTCCGAAGAAGATTTATCTTCAGGACCAGGAACCAGGCTTGATCACTCCAGAGCTTTTGTGTAGCAGAGTTTTATTAAAGTGAAAGAGGACAGAGAAAGTTTCTGATATAGACATCAGAAGGGGGACAGAGAGCGCCCTCACTCACTAGTCTTATCAAGGCCTTTAATACTTTTACCAGACCCACTCTGACAGCATACATCTTAAATTAACAAGATTAGAACTCTCAGGCCAGTGTATGCTCCTCGGTTCTGTCTCGTCACAACAAAGATTTGGAATGACGGACATTAAAGCCCTCAGCGCATCACAGCTCTCGGGTCTTGGACAAACTGTGTTATAGCTCTTAGATAAATCAGTGTTACACCTCTATTTTATTTAGAAGATAGCAGGAGAATCCATCCTTAAAGCATGAGGGCATGCCAACCCGAAGACGGGAAGAGGAGAGTGGAGGAGCGCGCCAGCACACAGGAGAGAGAGAGAGCCCTTTGGCTCCTCTTTTTATATGTTTTTCCCTCCCCCTGGGCCTGCCCTATGCAAATTGGGCTAGCCAGGAGTGCCGTTTGTTCTACCTGATGTCCTCACTCTGGTCCTCGGACCTTCCTTTGACCTTCCTTTGTTCTGTTTTCATGGGCTTTTCCCTTCCTTGTCTTTTAGCCACTGCCATTTTGGACTCTGCTTCCTATTCTACCTACCTAACAGAACTGACAATAGAAAGGTCTCATCAGACCCACTCCCACATTTTATGTCTTAAGATAACAGGATTAGTCAGAAGGTTCTTGTTAAGGAGAAACATGTCCTCCAGCAAGATACATTGTTATATAGACTAAGCCAAAGCAATGTAGAAATAACGTTTATCCTTTTCTCCTCCTTGAGAGCCTAGACCCCTTTCTCCTCAGGGACCCCGGACTTCTTATCAACCTGCCTCTACCTAGGAATTGACTCTCTCACTCCCCCAGTTGCTCCATCCCAGGGAAAGAGGAGTGACTCACGGGCAGATTGCTTCCTATCTCTGTCTCTGATTTCAGCCAAATCCTGAGCTTTCCAAGGTAGGCTACTGGGAAGCCCAAAGCTGTCCACCTCTACCTTGGACATGGGTGAGCAAGTCCATCTAATTTAGGGGTAGGGTATTTGGTAACCCATTGTGGTCACATGTACTTTAATCCAGCTACTGGTTTTTTGGGTTGTTTTAAAACTTTTATCTGAATTCTGGTTCTCTGCGTTCCAAACAGGGGAAGAATCCCCCTAAACAGACTCCTTGGAAACACTGAATACCTTTTTAGAATCCTATAAAGTTAAAACTGAAGAATATATGGAGATATATATCAAATAAGTCCACCACTGTATTTGAAGCACCTCTTGGTAAAAATTAAGTTCATTAACAGCCGGAAGTATTTTTTAAGGGGAGAAGGGGAGTAGAGTTTTCAGAAATAGACATATATAGATATGATATCTTGATTTTCAACAAAAGTACGAAGGTGATTCAATGAGGAATAGATCATCTTTTCAGCAGTTGTACTCAGTCGAGCATCTTTTTGCCAAGAAATGAACCTTGGCTTATACATTATGCATTTACAAAAATTAAGTCAAAATGGATCATATACCTAAATTCAAAACCCAAAACTATGAATCTTCTAAAAGGAAAAGATGTGAGAAAAATCTTCATCATCTTGAGTTAAACTTGTTTAAATATGGCACAGAAAATTGCTATAAAACTGTAAAAGAAAAAGTCAAAAATTGTACTTCATAAAAATTAAAACAGCTATTTGAAATTAAAACAGTAGTTAAGGAAATTAAAAGGAAATTTACAGATTGGGAGAAAATATTTATACAAAATATCTGACAAAGAATTTGTATCTAAACTATATAAAGAACTCTTATAACCTGATAATAAGAAGACAGAAAACCCAGTTTTAATACACAATGGAGTATTACTCAGCCATTAAAAAGAATACATTTGAATCAGTTCTAATGAGGTGGATGGAACTGGAGCCTATTATACAGAGTGAAGTAAGCCAGAAAGAAAAACACCAATACAGTATACTAACGCATATATATGGAATTTAGAAAGATGGTAACAATAACCCTGTATGTGAGACAGCAAAAGAGACACAGATGTATAGAACAGTCTTTTGGACTCTGTGGGAGAGGGAGAGGGTGGGATGGTTTGGGAGAATGGCACTGAAACGTGTAATATCATATAAGAAACAAATCACCAGTCCAGGTTCGATAACAGGATGCAAGACGCTTGGGGCTGGTGCACTGGGATGACCCAGAGGGATGGTACAGGGAGGGAGGTGGGCGGGGGGTCCAGGATGGGGAACACATGTACACCTGTGGTGGATTCATGTTGATGTATGGCAAAACCAATACAATATTGTAAAGTAATTAGCCTCCAATTAAAATAAATAAATTTATATTAAAAAATAAAAATAATTTCCTTTAAAATGAGTAAATAATGGGACTAGAGACTTCACCAAAAGAGATACCATTGGAAAGTAGTGTGAAAAATACACAACACCTTTTGTCATCAGGGAAATGCAAACAAAGCAAAACAAAAAACTCAAAATGAGAGGTTACTCTACAGCTATGAAAATGGATACAATGAAAAAGACTGACCACATCAAGTGTTGATGTGATACTCTGTGGATCCTCTGGAACTTTCATACCCTGTTGTGGGGAACATAAAATAGTACATTTACATTTGGAAGACAGTCTGGCACATTTTTAAAAAGTGAAAGATGCACTTACTGAACAATCTAACTATTCTGCTCCTAGTTATTTACCAAGAGAAGCAAGTATATATTCATATGAAGATTTATACACAAACATTCCTAGCAAATGTGGTCCACTGGAGAGGGGAATGGCAAACCAGTCTTCTTGCCTTGAGAACCCCATGAACAGTTCGAAAAGGCAAAGATAGGACACTGAAAGATGAACTCCCCAGGTCGGTAGGTGCCCAAAATGCAACTGGAGATCAGTGGAGAAATAACGAAGAGACGGAGCCAAAGCAAAAACAACACCCAGCTGTGGATGTGACTGGTGACGGAAGCAAGGTCCAAAGCTATAAAGAGCAATATTTCATAGGAACCTGGAATGTTAGGTCCATGAACCAAAGCAAATTGGAAGTGGTCGAATAGGAGATGGCAAGAGTGAATGTCAACATTTTAGGAATCAGCGAATTAAAATGGGCTGGAATGGGTGAATTTAACTCCGATGACCATTATATCCACTACTGTGGGCAGGAATCCCTTAGAAGAAATGGAGTAGCCATCATAGTCAACAAGAGTCCAAAATGCAGTACTTGGATGCAGTCTTAAAAACGACAGAATGATCTCTTTTCATTTCCAAGGCAAGCCATTCAATACACAGTAAAGCAAGTCTATGCCCCAATCAGTAATGCTGAAGAAGCTGAAGTGGTTCTTTGAAACCTACAAGACCTTCTAGAACTAACACCCAAAAAAGATGTTCTTTTCATTATAGGGGACTGGAATGCAGAAGTAGGAGGTCAACAAACACCTGGAGTAACAGGCAAATTTGGCCTTGGAATACAGAATAAAGCAGGGCAAAGGCTAATAGAGTTTTGCCAAGAAAATGCACTGGTCATAACAAACACCCTCTTCCAACAACACAAGAGAAGACTCTATACATGGACATCACCAAATGGTCAACACTGAAATCAGATTGATTATATTCTTTGCTGCCAAAGATGGAGAAGCTCTATACAGTCAGCAAACACAAAACCAGGAGCTGACTGTGGCTCAGACCATAAACTCCTTATTGCCAAATTCAGACATAAACTGAAGAAAGTAGGAAAAACCACTAGACCATTCAGGTATGACCTAAATCAGATCCCTAACGATTATACAGTGGAAGTGAGAAATAGATTTAAGGACTCTGATAGAGTGCCTTCTGAACTATGGACGGAGGTTCGTGACATTGTACAGGAGACAGGGAGCTAGACCATCCCCAAGAAAAAGAAATGCAAAAAAGCAAAATGGCTGTCTGAGAAGGCCTTACAAATAGCTGTGAAAAGAAGAGAAGCCAAAAGCAAAAGAGAAAAGGAAAGATATACACATCTGAATGCAGAGTTCCAAAGAATAGCAAGGAGAGATAAGAAAGCCTTCCTCAGTGATCAATGCAAAGAAATAGAGGAAAACAATAGAAAGGGAAAGACTAGCGATCTCTTCAAGAAAATTAGAGATACCAAGGGAACATTTCATGCAAAGATGGGCTCGATAAAGGACAGAAATGGTATGGACTTAATAGAAGCAGAAGATATTAAGAAGAGGTGGCAAGAATACACAGAAGAACTGTACAAAAAAGATCTTCATGACCCAGATAATCATCATAGTGTGATCACTGACCTAGAGCCAGACATCCTGGAATATGAAGTCAAGTGGGACTTAGGAAGCATCACTACGAACAAAGCTAGTGGAGGTGATGGAATTCCAGTTGAGCTTTTTCAAATCCTAAAAGATGATGCTGTGAAAGTGCTGCACTCAATATGCCAGCAAATTTGGAAAACTCAGCAGTGGCCACAGGACTGGAAAAGGGCAGTTTTCATTCCAATCCCAAAGAAAGGCAATGCCAAAGAATGCTCAAACTATTGAAGAGTTGCACTCATCTCACATGCTAGCAAAGTAATACTTAAAATTCTCCAAGCCAGGCTTCAACAGTAAGTGAACTGTGAACCTCCACTTGTTCAAGCTGGATTTAGAAAAGGCAGAGGAACTAGAGATCAAATTGCCAATATCTGCTGGATCATCAAAAAAGCAAGAGAGTTCCCGAAAATCATCTATTTCTGCTTTATTGACTATGCTAAAGCCTTTGATTGGGTGGATCACAATAAACTGGGAAATTCTGAAAGAGACTAAAATACCAGACCACCTGACCTACTTCCTGAGACATCTGTATGAAGGTCAAGAAGCAACAGTTAGAACTGAACAGGGAACCACAGACTGGTTCCAAATAGGAAACGGAGTACGTCAAGGCTGTATATTGTCACCCTGCTTATTTAACTTCTATGCAGAGTACATCATGAGAAACGCTGGACTGGAAGAAGCACAAGCTGGAATCAAGATTACCGGGAGAAATATCAATAACCTCAGATATGCAGATGACACCACCCTTATGGCAGAAAGGAAGAGGAACTAAAAAGCCTCTTGATGAAAGTGAAAGAGGAGAGTGAAAAAGTTGGCTTAAAGCTCAACATTCAGAGAATAAAGATCATGGCATCAGGTCCCATCACTTCATGGCAAATAGATGGGGAAACAGTGGAAACGGTGTCAGACTTTATTTTGGGGGCTCCAAAATCACTGCAGATGGTGATTGCAGCCATGAAATTAAAAGACACTTACTTCTTGGAAGAAAAGTTATGACTAACCTAGACAGCATATTAAAAAACAGATACATTACTTTGCCAACAAAGGTCTGTCTAGTCAAAGCTATGATTTTTCCAGTAGTCATGTATGGATGTGAGAGTTGGATTATAAAGAAAGCTGAGCACCGAAGAATTGATGCTTTTGAACTATGTTGTTGGAGAACACTCTTGAGAGTCCCTTGGGCTTCGAGGAGATCAAACTAGTCTATCCTAAAGAAAATCAGTCCTGAATATTCATTGGAAGGACTGATGTTGAAGCGGAAACTCCAGTCCTTTGGCCACCTGATGTGAAGAGCTGACACATTTGAAAAGACCCTGATGCTGGGAAAGATTGAAGATGGGAGGAGAAGGGGACGACAGAGGATGAGATGGTTGGATGGTGTCACTGACTCAATGGATGTGAGTTTGAGTAAACTCCAGAGTTGGTAATGGACAGTGAGGCCTGGCGTACTGCAGGTCCATGGGGTCGCAAGGAGTCAGACACAACTGAATGACTGAACTGAACTGATTCCTAGCATCTTTATTTATAATATCCAAATGCTGAACAGAACTCAGATTTCCACCAAAAGGTGAATGGATAAACCAGATTGACTGTGACTTGAACAGAGGATTCTGGTTGGCTGTAGTCCATGGGGTCACAAAGAGTCAGATGTGATTTACTGCTAAACCACCAACCACCACTCTGTAATAGAATACTTATTAGCAATAAAGTGGAATGAATTATTAAATCTTGAATTATTAAAATGAATTCTTAAATTATTAAATCTTAAAATAATGGTGCTAAATGAAAGAGTCAGGGAAAAAAAAGGCTACAACCTGTGTAATTTTATGTACATACCATTCTAGGAAATGCATACCGACTAGACATGGTAGATCAGTGATTGCCTGAGATGGGCCCTGGGAGAGAACGGGTATGGAGAGAGGAATAGATATAAAAGTAAATGAAGAAGCTTTGGAAAGTGATGGAATGTTCATTAAGTTGATTGTGGTGTATACCTAGGTCAAAACTCATCAAGTTGTACACTTTAAATATGTTCAGTTTATTATGCATCAGTTACACTTCAAGAAGGTTATTAAGAAAAATGATGCATTCATGAGTTGCTTTCTGCTACTGGATTATACTTTCTAGAATAGTGTTTTTATAAGAAAATAACCCTTTTAAATGACTGAAATGTCACAGTTTCCATGCATAGTTATTTTCAAATCCCTTTTTCAAAGTCTCTCTTTTTTTTTTTTTTTAACTAAAGAGACCTTATTGAACAACTGCATGAGCATTCTCTCTTCTTGTGCTAGTCTGAGTGACTGCTGATGTTTGGAGTTCAGATTGAAACTTGTAGGGTAATCAATTCAATTATTTGCTTTCTTTTCTTACTTCTGCCATTTCTGCTTGTGTTACCTGAAGCAGCAAATTGTTTTCACATTTAAAACTATTTACTTTGATTTAAACTCTACATAGAGTATAGTATAGAACTTGGTTACAGACCACTTTTCTAATAAACTATAATTTAAGTAACATTTACACCTTCAGTTTAAAATGTAACAATGCTTTGGAAACCTTGTTAAACTCTAAAACTGGATGACCTGTATAAATATTGATGTGCCATATTTTCAACTTACTGGAAAAGTAGCTGACTTTTACTCCTGGGAATGTCAGGTTTATAACAACAGATAACTCGATTACTACATAAAGGATGTTTAGTACAAAAACTATCGTTTAATTTAAAAAGACAAAAAATGGTTATGTTTTTGAAGGTTTTTTCAAATTACTTTCCTACTCTTTATTATTTTTAATCTTTTGTAGGTATTTTCAAGTATGACAGTTGTGAGTTCTTGTTTATCTCATCTATACCCTGTGCCTTTGGTAATTTTAATACTGTAAGTTAGTTTGGACCTTTACAGTAACATCAGTTATCTTTTACAAATTGAATGTATCAAGCAATAATGATTTTTTTTACTATTTAAATTGAAAAGTAAAATAGGAACAATAAATTATCTTCAACTGTATCTGTTTCAAGCATTTAAAAAGACATTGTAGAATATGGGTGTTGCAGCTGTTGAACTGTTGTTTAAACATTATTTCTCACACTGTGCCTAATGGATTTAATTATGGTTCACACACTTGTTCCTTTATCATCTCTTCAGATGGAGAACTATACAGATAATTGAAAACCACTATGAGAATGTGTTATTAGGCTGTCTTGGCTGATGAGGGTATTTTCTAATTATGTCGTAAAGGTTCCTGGCAAATAAATTCTATTAAATACTGGCTTTCTCTTATAGTTCACTAATCTAGTTACTCACCTAGATCAAGTACAAAAGAAAGCCAACATATTGAAACTAAAGGGCCTTGTTGTTACTGGAAGCAAACATAAACAATAGTGTTTAGTCTAAAATCCATTTAACATTGAGAAGAACTGATCAAAAATATTTCTTCAACTCTTTTCCAGCCCATACTTGATCACAAGGAGCTTCTACTTTACTTGAGGACACTAAACTATGACAAAGTATATGTTTAAATGAATAAGAGCAAAACTCCCAAGTATATTAACAGTTTGAGGGAAATGGCCTGGAGAAAGAAGATCTGAAATCAGGTTTGTCGAGTAACAAGATGCAGAACGTGAGAGTCACGAGTTAGGTTTTATTGGGGCAAAGTGAAGACTGCAGCCCTGGAGACAGCACCTCAGATAGCTCTGAGAGACTGCTCCAAGGAGGTAGTGGGGGAAGGTCAATATGTACGATTTTGGTGAAGGGGGAGTTCAGTGCAAATCAGGCGCTTACTTTACAAAGGGTTTTCTGCTAGTCACTATGAGCTGGTGCCCCCATGAAGAGATTTAGCGCTCTTCTGCACATGAAGAGATGCAAGGATTGGGATCATGAAATCAGTTTCTGAAAAAGATTCTAACTAAAGACCTGTTCCACAGTTGCCCTGAAGTACAAAGTGCCTTACTTTCCACCCTGAATTCCTCTCACGGGATTTGAAGGTTGGCAGCTGCAACAACACAGGGTTCAATCTCTGCAGAGGCAGGTGGCAAATGCTCTTGGCAAGTGCCAATTTGTAGGCACTTGACAGGTTTGAAGATTAGAGGGTTAAATAGGAGGAAATAATATGAGTAAAGAAATGGGTGTCAGTGGGTGGAAGGAATATGGTGTATATTGGCAATCTGTAGGAAAACTAACCCACTTGGAAATATAGTTTCATATTTGGATGTAATGGGAAATAGGATAATAGGATGGAAAAAACTGATCCTATTACAGAGGGCCTTGAGTGACATGAAGTGCAGTGTGACCTTGATACAACAAGTAGTCATAAGACTTAAAAAAAATTTTTTTTTATCTATAATGCATGCTTTCCAGAAAAATTTAAAAGGTACAAAAAAGCATTCCATGAAAAATAATTCCCCCTTTTCATAGAGCCTAACAAACTGATTTCAAAATTTATGTGAAGAGAAAGATCAAAGAATAGCAAAGAAACTCCTGGAGTAGAAAAATCAGCAGGAGGAGGAGGAGGGCAACTTGCCTTACCAGATATCGAAACTCACTATAAATTTATAGTAATTAAGACAGTTTGGAGTTAACATAGGGATAGAAAAATTGACAGCCTAGAAACAGTTTATGCATATTTAAATATTTGATTTATGACAAAATGAGTATTGCAGATCACTGGAGAAATATTGCTGAGACAGAAAAATAATTGGATCCCTACCTCATGCCATATAAAAATCAATTTTAAAAGTAAAACTTATAAAATTTTGAAGAAAATACATGACTGTGATCCTAGGAGTGAAGAATCTCTTAAACAATAACCTTTCATTCAAAAGGTATTCATTATAAAATAAAAGATTGATAAATTTGGCATTACGTTAAAATTTAAAATGTCTGTTGGGTAAAGGACATCATGTAGAAATTGAGATAAATCGTCAGCTGAGAACATATTGCAGAACCTATAATTAGTTATTCATAAGAATTCAAGAACTACAGATCAGTAAGAAAATAAAAAAGAAAGAATAGCTTAATTGAAAACTCGGCAATAGAAATAAAACAGGCATTTCACAGAAGAGAAAACATGAATGGCCCATTTGTAAAGTTTAAAAATAAAATAAAATTTTAAAAAAAATCATAGAGCACAATATCAACACAGCTTAAAGCTAGGGAATTAGGTTGAATTGTTGTATTTAATTTACATTAATAAATATCTTAAAAGAAGCAAAAAGCAAAAAAAAAAAAAACATGAGACACAACTCAGTCCCAGTAGTAATCAGAAAAATGCAAATCAAAATCAATGAGAGGTCATTTATACTTACCGGATTGTAAAAAGTAGTTAAGTCTTATAGACCAAGTGTCAGAAGGGACGTATCTTAGACCCTAGTGGTAAAATGGTAAGCAGCCATTTGCAGAACACTTTGTTGTGATACTGCAGTCACATAAGCTACGACTCTGTTCTTGGTATTTCTGTGAGGTTTCTTACACACGTGCACCAAAAGACATACAAGAATGTTCATAGCAGCACTGCTCAGGGTAGCAAAAATCTGCAAATAACCCAAATGTCTGGCAGCAGAAGAGTGGATAAATTCATTGCAGTATGGTCACACAGTAGACTATCCTGCAGCAGTGATAATGAATGAACTGCAGCTCCTTTTTAAAAATGGATGAATCTTAGAAATGTAATGTGCAAAGGGGGCAAGTTACAAAGACTGTTTACAATATGGAGATCCTATTTCAGCAATGTCTTTGCAAAGACTGTTTATAGCAATGCTATCTTACAGAGCTCAAAAATAAGCAAAACCAACTAATTTATGATTTAGCCATATAAACAAATATGATAAAATTTTCTTTAAAACCTATAGGAGTCATAAACATTAAAATCAGGTAAAACGTACTTCTAGGGTGAGAGATGAACACAAAAGTAAATACATTGTTGGTAAACTTTTTTTTTTTTTAGTTTGGGAGGATGGTCATGGATATTGTCTTGTTACTTAACTCACTTGTGTGTATTCTTTTGTGTGTATGAAATGTGACCTTAAAAATATCATTTGGAGAAAAAATACATTTCCTCCTACTCAGTCAACCACCCATTTCCCTTCCACAGAGACTCGTTAAATAAGTTGTGGAACATCCATATAGTGGAGTATAATGCAGCCATTGAAAGAGAATAAAGCACCTCCATATGTTCTGAAATGCAGTGATCCCCAGGTTTGGGGTCTTAAAGAAAAAAGTGTACGTGGAGCTACACTCTGCATTAAAACATACACACGTACATATGTATATGCCAGTTATCTCAGTAAGATTACTAAGAAACTGGCTCTCATAAGTTCCTGACTCTTGAACTAACTTAAATGGAAGCCATATTTTTTAAAAGTTGATTCAGCCATATGTCGGAAATGAGGCGATTGTGGAAAAATAGGGAGACCAGCTGGAAAACCATCACAGTAGTACCACCCTGAGGGAACCAAGGCTGCAAAAGGATGATGGAAGAGCATGGGGAAGTGAAACGTGTATCTTGGTGCTGTGGATGATTTAGCATGGCATCCTGCCAAGTTGCTGTTGCCAAAACCCAGCAGTCTAAAAAGTTACGTGAAACTACATTTTTAATCTGTTGAATTCAATTTGTTTTATTATCCTGTTTATGACCTGTTGAATCCAAGATGTGGTCGTGGAATGCCACAGCCCAAATAGATGGTCTTCAGGTTTTGTGGAATCTCCTTTTTGCATTAAAGCCACAAAGGAAGAAATCGCTACAGAATATGAAATTCTTCCTGATTTACTGTAAATAAAACATTTTGATCTCTCATCCTGAGAAGGACTTAATTGACAAGTCTATGGTGAGATTATACAAATGTGTGCTTACTAATGTGCCCTATATAGCAATGGCAAAAATACCCTCCTAACTGGATATACTTCCCTGGTGGCTCAGAGCGTTAAGCGTCTGCTTGCATTGCAGGAGACCTGGGTTTGATCCCTGGGTGGGGAAGATCCCCTGGAGAAGGAAATGGAAACCCACTCCAGTATTCTTGCCTGGAAAATCCCATGGACGGAGAAGCCTGGTAGGCTACAGTCCATGGAGTCGCAAAGAGTCGGACACGACTGAGGAACTTCACTTCACTTCACTTCAACTGGATATTCTAAGAAGTACTTTGAAGGCAGAATGTACTCTTAATACTTATAGTTAAATTCAATGAAAGTATTATAAATATTTCAACTGGTTTTCTTCTACCCAGCTGCATTATGATATGAATTTCTTCATATGTATCCACAGTTATGAATTGTTGATTTTACTTAAATGTCTCATCAATCATTGGCATGCCCGTATTTTTACTCATTCCCAGGGGAATCTGCTGGCAAGCTAAAATAAAATAGTCCTATACACTTTTTCTCCATTTCTTCTCATGCTGCTTTTCTTCTGCTCTTACCATCATCACTCTTCCCACGGTTGCTCTTTTAGTCAAAATGAAGCTGGGAGTTTGTTGTGTGCAGGCATACTGATGGCAGTGTTGTGTGTGTGACTCTCTGCTCTCCCGTGTTTCCTGAACCTCAGATGGAGTCATCACTTTCAGCAGTACAAATCAGTTACTACTTGTTGAAGTACCTGAGTCTTTGAACATCTGTTGTCCTTTACATCATCAATGGGACTCAAAAGACATTCACTTGAAGGTTTTTCTCTCATACCACAGGGATTTTCTAAAACTCCTGTTATTTCCTGTGGCCCAGAGATTGTTTCATTTTCCTGCAAGAGGAGGAAAAAAGGGATCTAAGTGCTTCCTGTGATTGCATAAAGTTTATTTTCGGAGCAAAATTCTGTGTTTGTTTTTTTTTAATTACATCCAGTTTTCCTTGCTGGAGAATTTATAGGGAACGTTGGGTGATGTTTGCTCCTTTTTTTGCACCAAGGAAGTGTTTCTTTTTACTGATTAGAAAGTTTTAAAATAAATATCCTGTGACTCTCTAGCTCAAATGTTTTGTGGTAGGAAAAAACATTGCCCTGAAAAAAACATCTATCTCCTTATTCTTTGGTTAGTGTTCAGACTATTGCTTGAAACAGTCAACATTATTTAGTCTCCCTCTGCACTAACCAATTTTTATAAATAGTATACATAAAATCACTAATAAACAAAAATGTCAAAACCTTTTATTAGTTTACATCTTTTTATGGTGAGGGGAGAATTTTTACTGTTTTGAATTAGCAAGTAATTGTTTTCTGTAGAATCAGGGAGATTTCTTATCCTTTCTAGAGAGGAATTTTCATATAAACAAGTTTTTTATATTTATATAAAACTTCCAATTAATTACATTTTACAGTAAATATTAAAAAAATGAAGATTCATAATAATCACTTCCTATTAGTAAAGAATCAGTTACTACTTGTTGTAACAGGAGCTATTTAGTCAAGTTGCTTTTTTATAAATGAGACATTGAAAAGAGTAGGAAAATATGCCATCTAAGTGTTTAGGCTGGAACCTGTATAACCCACTTTCATTTCTGAATGATGGTTTTATTGCCATGCTTTTTAGAACACCACTTTAGTGTTCTGATTTTTTAGAAACAAGTGTGTATGTGACTTGCTTGCACATTTTCTGAGACCATATTTTCCAAATGCACAATAGGTACTACCACCTCTGTTTTGGTTTCACTTCACAACCCTGTTAATAAAAATCCTTGTTACAAGCTAATTTCCCTTGACAATTCCAAGCAGCCCTAGCATGTTACGAATGACAGTGATATCAGTTCCCATGTAAATAAGAACATTAGTCACCATCTCCAAAACTGGTTTGAGGAAGAGGGAGAAGGTAGATTTCCTAATGAAATGAGAGACAAAATTGTCAGTTTATCCGTATGGGAAAGTACCTTACAAATATGAATTTCTTTCCCTCTATTTTTCCGTATATTTAGTAAGCCTGTAAGGTACCCATTTTCTTGGGTAGAAGAAATAGGTTTGGAAAGTTCAGTGAATTTGTCTAGGTAAGACTGTTAGAGAAAAATATACCCAAAGAATCTCAGGAATCGTGATAGGCATTTATTAGCTGGAACAGTCCATGATATTAAGTGGATATCAACTGATGGGGATAAGATTCTACTCACATTACCTTATATTAGAATTTCTTTGCTTTAGTCTCCGGAGTACTGGATGTGAACTTGAAGGGAAATTGTAATTCAAACAGCTGTACCAGATAGAATAACCATAAGTGGCGTTCTTGTTGAATGAAATATTAATCAAGAATGTAATTTTGATTCATTTCTTTTATTCATTTACTATTTGACTCGTATGAAAGAGTTTTATAGCTTTAAAGAAATATTTGCTTTCTTCCAACTCCATTGCTCTGTTGTTGTTGTTGTTTTTAAATAAATACTGGGAGAAGCCTTCAAGAGAGGCTGGCATCTGGGAGAAATAAGGAGTTTGCTTCTTGATTTGCCCACTGTGGAGGGTAGTGGGAGGAGGTGTGGAGTGCCTCAAGTGTTTTAGTTTGCTAGGCCATCTGGTCATCAGGAAAATGCTGTGTTTTCAATTTCACAGTGAATGAGGAGTTTATTAAAGAGGAGAGCTTTTAGTTAAAGTAAGGAATCATATTTTGTGTCTGCCACTAAGAGCTTCAGCTTGCTTAATTGTGAAAAGAAGGGTCACATGTGGACAATTCTGCCCATCAATATGACTCTGTAATGATACTTTTGTTTCTGTTACTGGTGAGAACTTGAAGACAGTGGTTTGGAAAGATGAGCAAATGTGCAAGGGTTTAGAGTTATTATAACCTGGAATAGAGTTATTCCAGTCCCATAAGGTCTCTCCCCACCTCCATACACTCTTTATGAAGAGAAGAAAATCAGCCAAAGGGATGAGTTTTTCTTAGGCCAAAGAAAGAAATCAGAGCTTAAAGTTTACTGCCAAAGTGTCTGATCTAGGTATCAGTTGGAAAGCTATGAATCAAGTTTAATTGATCAACATCCATCCACTCTTCTACTTATTGAACTACTTTATGCTTTAAAAGTTAAAACCAGGCTCATGTTTTATTTACCACTTTTTAAATAAAGCATTAAGTTCAAGAGAGGCTGTAGGGGGAAAATCAAGTATAGGAAAAGAAATCGATGCAGAAAGCATGTCTTTGCACTAAACATTGAGATTGAAAATCTGGCAATGGGCAGTGGCCCACAGAAAATGAAGAGCCTTGGAGGTGAGTCCACCTGTTGCCACCTGTTGTCATCTTTACAAGTAATTAATACAATTCTCTGAAGCTACCTGAATTAAACCTTGAAAGCTCAAATCCCGGAATGCTATTTAGACTGAGCAGCCTTAAAGTTTTTAAAGGATTTGTAGAACCTGCAGTCCCAGAGGAAAGTGCAGTTTGTTTCATTCAAGGTACAGCTAATCACTGTGAATAGGAAGAAATTTTCCTGACCTTTGAAAGAGACTATTGCCCGGAGGGTCTTTGGTTTATTAGGAGTGTCTGTCGAGATGAGAATTCTTTCTGGCTTCATTTGAAGGTGCCAGTATGGAAAGAAGATGAGGAAAGTAAGGAATGGATTGCCCTTCCAAGAAGGGCAAGAAGAATGAAATGTGCAAAGGTTTGAAGGTTGAGAATTTAGTCGGGATCCACATTACAGATTAGAAGGTCAATGTGGCTGAGGCTGGGCTGGGCTGGGGCTGAGCATTGGTGAGCTAGGAAG
>NW_011494814.1:1996522-2002567 GCF_000754665.1 Bison bison bison | reverse complement strand
GTTGTTAAGGGCTTCCTTCCACTTGAAGGAACTGGACTTGCCCTACCTGAGATACTGCTCCTGCTGCTAAGTCGCTTCAGTCGTGTCCGACTCTGTGCGACCCCATAGACGGCAGCCCACTAGGCTCCACCATCCCTGAGATTCTCCAGGCAAGAACACTGGAGTGGATTGCCATTTCCTTCTCCAATGCATGAAAGTGAAAAGTGAAAGTGAAGTCGCTCAGTTGTGTCCGACTCTTTGTGACCCCATGGACTGTGGCCCACCAGGCTCCTCCATCCATGGGATTTTCCAGGCAAGAGTACTGGAGTGGAGTGCCATCGCCTTCTCTGCTACTGGAGATAAGGAGCCATTAAATGGGGCTGTCAGGTCTGCTGGCATGCTAGCTCACCATCTTCTCTCCAGTCTCCCACCCACACACAGTGTCCTGCTTCAGTGTGCATGTGCAGACAGCCTGACAAGCACCTCAACCTCAAAACCTTTCTCAGTTTTCACATTCTCTGCCCCCACTCCCCCAACTTTGTTCTCCTTCGGTCTGCTCTGCATCTGAAATCTGAAACTCCCCTAATGTGAGTTTAGTTGTTTACCATTCTTCCTGTTCCCACACTCTGTTACCTTTAGTGAACTTTGCAGAACTTCTGATGGTTTAATGTCCCTTCACCCAGTCCTTCCCCTCTGTCCAGATTTATCTTTTGTATTAATCAGGGTTCCCCAGAAAAGCAGAAGTAATAGGGCAGCAACCAATATATAGGATAATTGAATAGCAACATTCTCTCTCTTGATATGTAGAGAGAGGGGTTTTGAGGAATTGGCTCAAGTGATGGTGGAGCTTGGCAAGTGCAAAATCTGCAGGGTGGGCTAGGAGGCTGGAGACACCTGGAGAACAGATGCTGCAGTTCAGAGGCTGTCTGTCGGCAGAATTCCTTCTTGCTTGGGGGAAGTCAGTCTTTTGTGCTATTAAGGCCTTCAGTTGATTGAATAAGGTCCACCCACCCACGTTATGGAGGGCAATCTGCTTTACTCAAAGTTTACTGATTTAAATGTTAGTCTCATCTGAGAACACCCTCACCGAAACATGCAGAATAATGTTTGACCAAATATTTGGGCACCAAGGCTCAGCCAAGGTGAAACAGAAACATCATCACATCTTCCTTTCTTCTCCAATCTAGACTCACACAGTAAACGACTCATTTGCTTCTCCCTCACTCCCTTATTTTGTATAATCACTATATGCTACTTTGTTCTTGCCAGCGCTCTTATGACTTCTGCTGTTGGCTTCTTCTCCTCCTGAAACTGCTCAGCAACACTGTAGAAAACCACACACTCAAGTGTAAGACTGCTACAACAAACATGTGGTTTCCAGCTTTAATGGGGTCCTCTGGCTCCTGGGTGCTGCTTGTATGTCCCTGGTCAACACCCTTTCCATTCCCATAGAGGTTATTTCAGATGTCTGCAGTTCCGGGGGGTCTCTTACTCATCCCAGTCTCTCTTCCTCATTAGAGGAGCTTACCTGTTACAACGCAGTGGAATCATGTGTGTTGAGCATGAACCACCTCAACTTGCTGCTCTGCTCCGAATCATTTGAACAATCTTGGCTTTCCCACATTAAGAGATTACTGAGAGCAGACAAAAAGCCCAGCAGGCATTCACACTTTGCCTTCAGAATTCATCCAGAGCAACTCTGTCTCTTCTCGCTTTTGATTTTGCTGGCACCTTGATTCCTTTCCCCATACCTCCATTCTCTAACTCCCATTTTCCACTTTGTCTCTTTGTTGTTGTTCAGTCGCTCAGTTGTCTCCAACTCTTTGCGACCCTAGAGACTACAGTATTCCAGGCTTCCCTGTCCTCTATCTGCCCGAGTTTACTCAAACTCATGTCCATTGAGTCAGTGATGCCATCCAACCATCTCATCCTCAGTCGTCCGTTTCTCCTGCCCTCAATCTTTCCCAGCATCAGGGTCTTTTCCAGTGAATCGTCTTTTTGCATCAGGTGGCCAAAGTATTGGAGCTTCAGCTTCAGCATCCATCCTTCCAATGAATATTCAGGGTTGATTTCCGCTAGGATTGACTTATTTGATTAACAAGTGGCTTAGTTTGAATTCAACTTGCCGGCTTTGACCTTCATGCTTCTCAAGGTCACATGCTCTGGGGACTGCTCTACTCAGGGAGGAGAGAAGTGGCAGTGGCGAGAGAGACCTACATTTAGTTCCTGTACCTGTGGCTCAACCAGAAAACGTGTTACTTGAAACTGCAGAGTCCCTCCAGATTTTGATGGCTCCACATTCAACATGACACCCTGTAGTTCTCACTATGAGTCTCTCTGCAGCCAGCCAATGCTTGCTGCAATTATCAATACCCAAGGGGACTTCCTGACATCTTCTGGTTTATCAGTATACCAAGAAGCTGTTGGAAAAAAAGCATTTCAGTAAGTTCTGGTCTCTGTGGAGAGGACATCTAGTTTGGCTGTCCTTCAGACTCACATATTCCACCCATATAGGCCAGAAATAGCTCACTACTAGGAGGACTCTTTGAAGGACAGAGATCATTGCCACCTCCTCCTGACTTCCCTTGCCTCCTCCATGGTGGTCCACTCCATTTTTCAACTTGCTTTACCTGCTAAATGTCCACCTCAACTCCTGCATCTGATCTAGTAACTCAGGGTGATCAATCAAATGGAATTTAGAAATGGTAGGACATGGTGTCTGGATGTGGTTGGGCAGATGGTACCAGTAGAAATGAGGAGCAGGGTGTTTTAGGAGGAGGATGATAACTGGCTTTGACCATGTTAAATTTCAGATGCCTATGGAACATGTGATCATTGTGACATCTTGACAGGTTTTTATTAGGCCTTGATCATACAGCCTGACTTACACCCTTCCCTTGAGGCCATGTGAGTTCACGTTTCATCTTATAGTTGCTGAAACAAAAGAAACAATACTGATCACCTAGTCCCCATCATTTAATCAAGGAGGGATTTATTATGTGTAACTGAAAAGACCCCGTTAAAACAGGAATTACATACACACAGCAGAGACAGGTCCCGGCTTGTGGCAGTGCCAGCCACCCCTCAGTCTCTGTCCTAGTTTCTCATCATCTTTGCCCAGCTGTTGGTGGTCTGAGCTTCATCCCTGAGGAAAAGATTCAGATGCTGGTGAGCCAGTAGTGAAGTACTGGAACGCATGTTTTTAAAAAGTATTAATTGGAACATGATTGCTTTACAATGTTGTGTTAGTTTCTTCTGTACAGCAGTGTGAATCAGCTACATGTATATACATATCCCCTCCCTTGCAAGCCTCCCTCCCATCCCCCTACCCCACCTGCCCGGAATATACCTTTATAGTTACTGACCACTCATTTTATTCTTTGGGTCAAGTGCAGAGTTTCTGGAGAACTATTAAGTAAGGTTTCTTAAAAGACCTCTGTTTCTTCATCAGTTAATCTGAGCAAGTAATAAAATTGCTCCTTCAGATGCTGGCCAGCAAAGTGGAGAACAGCAGTGGGGCAGCGCCTGATCCTACAGGCATCTGGAAGGATCAGAATTGTCATCTGCTATTTGCAGTATTGGTTGGCATCAGAAACAGGCATGGAAGAAAACGTGCTGGTACGTCTCCCGAGTCTATCTCTAGACCGGGAAACTGGCTCATTTCCCATATAAAGGCCTCCTGTTGAAAGGCCACTTATGAATCCATGATGAAGTGTGCCATGTGTGTGTGTGTGTGTGTGTGTGTGTGTGAGGACCTTGCAGATCTCTTTACCATTAGAATGATGGTGACAGGAAGGCAGCTCTGTGTCCAGTCTGTAGCTCAGAAAGGTAGCTGGGCTTCAGATAGATTTGGGAATCATTACACGCTGGTGGAGGTTGGAGCATTTTTTTTTTTTCAGGTAACTATTTTATTCTTCAACTCCCAAATTCCTTAATTTCAATATTAGAAATTTATATTCTCCTTAACTGTGCAGAGATTCAGTAGGCATGTGACACTGTAAGGAGTATTGAGGTATTTTTTCCATTATTACAGTTGTGAATAACCACTGCTGTCAGGTATGTGTGTGTTAATCATTCGGTTGTGTCAAACTCTTTGCAGTCCCATGGACTGTAGCCCACCAAGCTCCTCTGTCCATGGAATTCTGTAGGCAAGGATACTGGAGTGGGTTGCCATCATTCCCTTCTCCAGAGGATCTTCCCAACCTAGGGATCAAACCCAGATCTCTTGCATTGAGGAGGATTCTTTACCGTCTGAGCTACTACAGAGCTATAGGGTATAAATAAGTATAAATAACCTTTTTAAGTGGAAAAATAAATGGATGGAACACTGAAATTTTTAGAGAAAATTTTAAAACTATTTGTTAATTTCAGAAAGATTAGTGAGGTTTCTGAATGTTTTACAAGGAAATCCTTGAAGAGTTTGTAGTCACCAAAAACAGAGTCAATAGAATACATAGAAAAATGGACAAGCCCATTGTCCTACTTTCTAAGTACGAAAGTAAATCTAAAGGTGCAACCAAGGACAGAATTACAGAGAATGAACAAATGGATGGAGAAAGTATGAATCAGTATCACCTTAAGGGTAAGTTAAACTCTTTGGGATGTTCCTTATCTTTCTCAGCCTACTTAGAAATGAATGGATGATGATGCTTTAGTGCCCCAGAGTCTTTCATTACTTCTAATCCCAAAGTAAAAGATGATAGTTCCAATATGACTATTAATTCCTCAGTTAACTTGCATTATTTTGTCAAGTGCCACCAAGGAATTGCTGTCAGTCCCCCAGTTTTCTTTTTTCCTTTCCTCTGATGTACAGAGCTGCTCTAGGTAATATATGCTTCTCATCAGATTATACTGATCTGCAAAAGAACTGGTGTCCTGGGGCCAGGAGACCAGACTTTTCAAGGTTGGTGGCAGTGGATCTTACATTGGTAAAACCAAATGTGTTTTGCTGGAATATTGATAAAACCATTCATTTTTACTGAGGGCTATTCACATTGATAGATGGTCAAGTACAAGAAGCGAAATAAATATGGATGATCCTGGCATTACTGCCTCTGACACTTTTTTTATTACTTTAATATTTTTCTATATAGTCTGTAGGTGTGGATAGATGCCAGGCTGACAATTTTCCTATGCCTCCCAGAATTACATTTATTAGTTTTATGTATTAATTCTTAAAGGAAAAGATATTTTTCGGTATGAAGATGTGGTGCTTCAACTTGATGATGTGACTGCTGCTTTCTATATACAGTAGTTTAGCATATGCAGATGATACCACTCTAGTGGCAGAAAGCAAAGAGGACTTAAAGAACTTCTTAATGAGAGTGAAAGAGGAAAGTGGAAAAGCTGGCTTAAAACTCAGCATTCGAAAAACTAAGATCATGGCATCCGGTCCCATTACTTCATGGCAAACAGAAGAGGAAAAAATGGAAACAGTGACAGATTTTATTTTCTTGGACTCCAAAATCACTGCAGACGGCAACTGCAGCCACGGAATTAAAAGGCGCTTACTTCTTGGAAGGAAAGCCATGACAAATCTAGACAGCATATTAAAAAGCAGAGACATCACTTTGCCAACAAAGGTCTGTATAATCAAAGGTATGGTTTTTCCAGTAGTCATGTATGGTTGTGAAAGTTGGACCATCAAGAAGGTTGAGCCCTGAAGAACTGATGTTTTCAAATTGTGATGCTGGAGAAAACTCTTGAGAATCCCTTGGACAGCAAGGGGATCAAACCAGTCAATCTTAAAGGAAATCAACCCTGAATATTCACTGGAAGGACTTATTCTGAAGCTGAAGCTCCAATAGTTTGGCCACCTAATGAGACCAGCTGACTCATTAGAAAAGACCCTGATGCTGGAAAAGATTGAGGGCAGGAGGCGAAGGGGCAACAGAAGATGAGATGATTAGATGGCATCCCCGACTCAATGGACATGAGTTTGAGCAAACTCCAGAGATAGTGATAGGGCTTCCCTGGTGGCTCAGAGGATAAAGCTTCTGCCTGCAATGTAGGAGACCTGGGTTCAATCCCTGGGTTGGGAAGATCCCCTGGAGAAGGAAATGGCAA
>NW_011494814.1:1991373-1996422 GCF_000754665.1 Bison bison bison | reverse complement strand
TGGCTCAGAGGATAAAGCTTCTGCCTGCAATGTAGGAGACCTGGGTTCAATCCCTGGGTTGGGAAGATCCCCTGGAGAAGGAAATGGCAACCCACTCCAGTATTCTTGCCTGGAGAATCCCATGGAGAGAGGAGCCTGGCAGGCTACAGTCCACGGGGTCGCAAAGAGTCAGACACGACTGAGCGACTTCACTCACTCACTCCAGAGATAGTGAAGGACAGAGAAGCCTAGTGTGCTGTAGTCCACAGGATTGCAAAGAGTTGGACATGACTTAGAAACTGAAAAAGAAAGCAAAATATGCAGGAAATTTGCAATTATTGAAATCTTCCTAAAATTTGTATAATTCTCTGCCTTAATAAACTATATTCAGTATAGCCCTTTTATCTTCTATATTTTATCTTGCTTCAGGACATAAAGGATCATTTATACTTCTATTATAGAGCTATACATATGTATATATGCATACATGGAGGGAGAAAGTCATTTACGTCTCTATCTTCAGGTTCTAGCCCCAGAAATGCGTTTGAAACAGTAGCTAAAATCCTTTTTTGTCCAGTGTTTTCTTCTGGTTGTCTCTTAATCCAAGGACTCCCTGAGCACTGTCCCAAATTCAGTTTCACTGGAAATTTAGTTATTTGAGGTTTTAAAATCGATGTTGATCTTTTTTTTCCAATTTCAACTGGAAACCATACATTTTAATAAGATATGTTTATGTTGCTGACTAAGCCAAGCAAATAACTATCTCCTGAGTTCTATAAAGCAAGCATTTTTAAGCAAAATCCTAAGTTAGATTATTTGAGATTTGAATTGCCGGTTGAATGCTATGATCATCTCCATCTTTCTCCTAAGTCTTCATTCATTGTTCAGGCAATGAATATTTATTGAGTGTCTACAACCTGTTAGACAGCATGTGAGATGCTGGGGAACACATGGATAACAATCCACAATCTTGCTTTCAGTGTACTTATAATGCTAGTGGGATTTCAGGCAGGGATTCTCCTTCAGCATCACTGGCTGATAAAATCAAGACTGGATTTCAAGTTCATTGTTCTCTCAGTCAATTGAAAAAAAAGCAAAATTTTAGCAGCCTTCCTGAAAAATTCAAGCTCTCTGGCTGTGAAAGTTTGTAGGAGACTTTAACAGTTGATGGTATGAGATGAGTGGTTTTCAAATTCTAGCATGCCTAGAATTACTGGTTCAGTTCAGTTCACTTCAGTCGCTCAGTCATGTCCGACTCTTTGCAACCCCATGAACTGCAGCACGCCAGGCCTCCCTGTCCATCACCAACTTCCGGAGTCCACCCAAACCCATGTCCATTGAGTTGGTGGTGCTTGCTGGGCCCCACCCCCAAGATTCTGGTGCAGTAGGTCTGGAGTTGGAGGGAGTGGGTTGGTTTGCATTTCTAAGAAGTTCCCAGGTGATGCAGATGATGCTGGTTTGGGGGCTGCACTTTGAGAACCACTGGTCTAAAGTATTTTCTTCCTTAACAGGCTGTCCTTCTGGTGATAATAATGACATTAATAGTAATAAACATAGAATAGCTCACACCTAGTGAGTTCTTGTCGATTATCAGGTATTCTGCCCTTTACATCTATCATTACGTTCATTCCTCACACAACTTAATGAAATAGTTGTGATTACTATGCTCATTCTGTAGGTGAGGAAACAAACATTTGGAAAGGTTAAATAATTTGCCCAGAGTTAGTAAGTGACCAAGGCCAGGATCTGAACTTAGTCTTTCTGACACATATCTCTGCCCCAGCCACCACACTATTCTGCCTTCCTATGATGGCCAGCACACCTGGGCAATGACAGTACAATCATGATCTCCTTGGGGGACACCAAAGAGATATCTGTCGGGCCTGTCTTCACATGTGCCTGCACCTAGGGGTGTTCCGAGTAGATAGCCCTGTGGCCATTCATCAGTTCAGTCATTCGGTCGCTCAGTCGTGTCCCACTCTGCAACCCCACGGACTGCATGCAGCATGCCAGGCTTCCCTGTCCATCACCAGCTCCCAGAGCTTGCTCAAACTCCTGTCCACTGAGTCGGTGATGCCATTCAGTCATCTCGTCCTCTGTCGTCCCCTTCTCCTCCTGTCTTCAATCTTTCCCAGCATCAGGGTCTTTTCCTAATGTGAGTCAGTTCCAAATTATTGGAGTTTCAGCTTCAGCATCAGTCCTTCCAATGATATTCAAGACTGATTTTGTTTAGGATGGACTGGTTTGATCTTCTTGCAGTCCAAGGGACTCTCAAAAGAGTCTTCTCCAACACCATAGTTCAAAAGCATCAATTCTTCAGCACTCAGCTTTCTTTATAGTTTAACTCTTGCATTCATGGGAAAGAGCAGAACTTCCTTTAGTCATTTATTCTAGTGACTAAGAAGCTTTTTGCAATGGAAAATTTTCTTTTTAATTGGATGAAATGCCTCCATTTTACATATTTTAAAAGACTTTAAATCACCAAGAATTAGATAACCATAGCACAGCACACCCAGTTGAATTGACCACAGCGCTAGATGGAACAAGATTTGACAGTGAGGGCTAGAACAAGGTTTGCTTTTTCCCAAAGGTCTGCAGGGGAATTCCTTCCACCTCCTAACCTGGCATCCGGCTCTTCTCCCGCCTACCAACTGTAGAGAGCCCTTTCAGGTGGACTATTATTATAATAATATGGCTTTATTATTATAGAACAGAGATGCAGAAAACAACATAGAGTGGTAGCATGATATAATTATTCTGAGGTGAGCGTACTTTTCAAGTCAATAAATAGAACTTTGTCACCCACTATGATGGCTAATTGTATGTGTCAGCTTGACTGGGCAAAGGAATGTCCTTATGTTAATGCTGCCCTAATCTTCTAGGTTGTTCAAAAGTCATGCTCAGGAAAGGGTCCTAGGAATGGGATTTACTTGACTGGTAAAACATGCTGTATTTCTGAGGGTGTCTGTGAGGATTCCTCTGAAAGAAATTAGTTTTTGAATCAGTAGACTGCGTGAAGAAGATTGCCCTTCGCTTATTTAAAAATTTTGATGTCTTTAAGTCTCTTTTAACTTAAAGATTCCCTTTCTTTTCCTTAAAATTTATGTAGAGGATCCGGGCCATTTGACCGTTAGAGCTACCCCAAATCTGGCATCATACCGTCCAGGCAGAGCCTGAACAGAACAGGAAGGCAGAGGAAGTCTGGTTTGCTCTCTGCTTAAGCTGAGACAACCATCTTCCCCTGCCCTTGGGTGCTGCACTCCTGATTCTCAGGCTCTGGGACTCAGACCAGGACATACACCATTGGTCCCCTGATTCTCAGGCCTTCAGACTCGGGCTGGATCACACCTCTGGCTTTCCTGTTCTCTAGCTTGCATGTGGTAGATCGTGGTACTTCTTGGCCCCCACAATCACGTGAGTCCATTCCTGTAATAAATCTATATGTGTGTATTTTTATGTATCTATAAATATCCTGTTAATTCTGTTTCTCTGAAGAATGCCGACTAATACACCCACTTGAAGTCCCACCTTCCCCACAAAAGTAACCATATCCTGACTTTACTGTAATCATTTAGCTGCATTTTTTATCATTCTGTATATGTGCCTCCCTTAGCACTGTGGTTTAGTTCTTGCTCATTTAAAAAATTTGAGGTGTCTTTAAGTCTCTTTTAACTTACAGATTCCCTCTCTTTTCCTTAAAATCTATATAGAGGAGTCCAGGCCACTGGACCTTTAGCATTTCCCCGAATCTGGATTGTGCTGATTGTAGTCTCTTGGTGCAGTACAGCATGTTCCCCTGGCCTCTGTATTTCCTGAAAATTGGCAACTAGGTCCAGACACTGGATCAGACTCACTTTGGCAAAATTGTGGGTGGTATTTGGCAAGATCATAGGAGATACGTGTTATCTGATTGTCTCTCTTTTAGTGATAGGAACAACTTTGATGCTTTAATGTGTACATCTTTTAACTCATTAGAGTTGCACAGTGATGCTATCTTAATTCTATCCTTTCTTTCTATTAATTAGAATACATTTATAGAGAGATTCTTCACTACTATTGATTAATCAATGGTATAGTTTACATAGGGAAAGAAGGATAAATGCTTGATTCTTGCCTTTTATTTACTAATTCTCACGAATTAGTACCCTGTCATACCTCAAAGGTGACCAGTTCCTTTTTTTAAAAGGTTATTTAAACATATTTATAGGTTTAAAAACGTTGCATGTATTATCATTATTGAAACTCAAATTATCATATCTATATAAAATTACCACATTGCACCTGAAATCTTCCATTATTCTAATGAGCCCCAGGTTCTTTTCAAGAGAAATTAAATTTTAAAGCCATATCTAGTGCTGCTGGATCAGTCTGTTTCTAGGCCTTTTCAGTGGACACAGCTAGGAAAGATATGTATCTGTAGATACATGTATCAGATCAGATCAGAGTTCAGATCAGTCTCTCAGTCGTGTCTGACTCTTTGTGACCCCATGAATTGCAGCAGGCCAGGCCTCCCTGTCCATCACCAACTCCCGGAGTTCACTCAGACTCACGTCCATCGAGTCAGTGATGCCATCCAGCCATCTCATCCTCTGTCATCCCCATCTCCTCTTGCCCCCAATCCCTCCCAGCATCAGAGTCTTTTCTAATGAGTCAACTCTTCGCATGAGGTAGCCAAAGTACTGGAGTTTCAGCTTTAGCATCATTCCTTCCAAAGAAATTCCAGGGCTGATCTCCTTCAGAATGGACTGGCTGGATCTCCTTGCAGTCCAAGGGACTCTCAAGAGTCTTCTCCAACACCACAGTTCAAAAGCATCAATTCTTCAGAGCTCAGCCTTCTTCACAGTCCAACTCTCACATCCATACATGACCACTGGAAAAACCAAAGCCTTGACTAGATGAACCTTTGTTGGCAAAGTAATGTCTCTGCTTTTGAATATGCTATCTAGGTTGGTCATAACTTTCCTTCCAAGGAGTAAGCGTCTTTTAATTTCATGGCTGCAGTCACCATCTGTAGTGATTTTGGAGCCCAGAAAAATAAAGTCTGACACTGTTTCCACTGTTTCCCCATCT
>NW_011494814.1:1949800-1991253 GCF_000754665.1 Bison bison bison | reverse complement strand
GACAATATACAGCCTTGACATACTCCTTTTCCTATTTGGAACCAGTCTGTTGTTCCATGTCCAGTTCTAACTGTTGCTTCCTGACCTGCATACAAATTTCTCAAGAGGCAGATCAGGTGGTCTGGTATTCCCATCTCTTTCAGAATTTTCCACAGTTTATTGTGATCCACACAGTCAAAGGCTTTGGCATAGTCAATAAAGCAGAAATAGATGTTTTTCTGGAACTCTCTTGCTTTTTCCATGATCCAGCAGATGTTGGCAATTTGATCTCTGGTTCCTCTGCCTTTTCTAAAACCAGCTTGAACATCAGGAAGTTCATGGTTCATGTATTGCTGAAGCCTGGCTTGGAGAATTTTGAGCATTACTTTACTAGCATGTGGGATGAGTGCAACTGGGTGGTAGTTTGAGCATTCTTTGGCATTGCCTTTCTTTGGGATTGGAATGAAAACTGACCTTTTCCAGTCCTGTAACCACTGCTGAGTTTTCCAAATTTGCTGGCATATTGAGTGCAGCACTTTCACAGCATCATCTTTCAGGATTTGAAAGAGCTCCACTGGAATTCCATCACCTGCACTAGCTTTGTTCGTAGTGATGCTTTCTAAGGCCCACTTGACTTCACATTCCAGGATGTCTGGCTCTAGGTCAGTGATCACACCATGATGATTATCTGGGTCATGAAGATCTTTTTTGTACAGTTCTTCTGTGTATTCTTGCCATCTCTTCTTAATATCTTCTGCTTCTGTTAGGTCCATACCATTTCTGTCCTTTATCGAGCCCATCTTTGCATGAAATGTTCCTCTGGTATCTCTGATTTTCTTTAAGAGATCTCTAGTCTTTCCCATTCTGTTGTTTCCCTCTATTTCTTTGCATTGATCGCTGAAGAAGGCTTTCTTATCTCTTCTTGCTATTCTTTGGAACTCTGCATTCAGATGCTTATATCTTTCCTTGTCTCCTTTGCTTTTCGCTTCTCTTCTTTTCACAGCTATTTGTAAGTCCTCCCCAGAAAGCCATTTTGCTTTTTTGCATTTCTTTTCCATGGGGATGGTCTTGATCCCTGTCTCCTGTACAATGTTACAAACCTCATTCCATAGTTCATCAGGCACTCTATCTATCAGATCTAGGCCCTTAAATCTATTTCTCACTTCCACTGTATAATCATAAGGGATTTGATTTAGGTCATACCTGAATGGTCTAGTGGTTTTCCCTACTTCCTTCAATTTAATTCTGAATTTGGCAATAAGGAGTTCATGGTCTGAGCCACAGTCAGCTCCTGGTCTTGTTTTTGCTGACTGTATAGAGCTCCTCCATCTTTGGCTGCAAAGAATATAATCAATCTGATTTCGGTGTTGACCATCTGGTGATGTCCATGTATAGAGTCTTCTCTTGTGTTGTTGGAAGAGGGTGTTTGTTATGAGCAGTGCATTTTCTTGGCAAAACTCTATTAGTCTTTGCCCTGCTTCATTCCGTATTCCAAGGTCAAATTTGACTTCCTACTTTTGCATTCCAGTCCCCTATAATGAAAAGGACATCTTTTTGGGGGTGTTAGTTCTAAAAGGTCTTGTAGGTCTTCATAGAACCATTCAGCTTCAGCTTCTTCAGCGTAACTGGTTGGGGCATAGACTTGGATTACTATGATATTGAATGGTTTGCCTTGGAAACGAACAGAGATCATTCTGTCGCTTTTGAGATTGCATCCAAGTACTGCATTTTGGACTCTTTTGTTGACCATGATGGCCACTCCTTGTCTTCTGAGGGATTCCTGTCCGCAGTAGTAGATATAATGGTCATCTGAGTTAAATTCACCCATTCCAGTCCATTTCAGTTCGCTGATCCCTAGAATGTCGACATTCACTCTTGCCATCTCTTGTTTGACCACTTCCAATTTGCCTTGATTCATGGACCTGACATTCCAGGTTCCTATGCAATATTGCTCTTTACAGCATCAGACCTTGCTTCTATCACCAGTCACATCCACAGCTGGGTATTCTTTTTACTTTGGCTCCATCCCTTCATTCTTTCTGGAGTTATTTCTCCACTGATCTCCAGTAGCATATTGGGCACCTACTGACCTGGGGAGTTTCTCTTTCAATATCCTATCGTTTTGCCTTTTCATACTGTTCATGGGGTTCACATCTGGTCTTTCCCCTATTTTTTTTACTAGTTGCACTTTTTCCACAGTGTGTCTTAGCCCTCCCATAGTCTCCGTTCCACATGTAAAATATACCATATGTAATGTCCACCATTGGTCCTTATGTCAATGTCACCCTAGCCATCTCGGTTGTCTGAAGCCCATTCTCAGGAAAGGGTCTTAGGAATAGTATTGCCTAAGTCCTTGCATGTTGCAGAGTTTGTCTGTGCCCTTTATACTTGAAAATAACTTCTGCTGGGTATTACATCCTTGATTCATACTTTCTTTCTTCAACTATCTTAAATATGTTACCCCATTTCCTTCTGACAAAAAGCATTGCTCTGGGGAAAACCAAGTTGCAGTTTCATTTTCTTTCTCTTATAATTCATCTGTTCTTTTTTCTGGGTCCCTTCCTGTCTCTTCCTTCCCTTTCCAGATATAGCCTCATATTGGTCATTTGGGGTTGATATTCTCAGGTACATACTGTGCTTTTTTTCAATATGTATTTCAAATATATGTGTATATGTGTATCAGTTCAGTTCAGTTCAGTTCAGTCGCTCAGTCGTGTCCAACTCTTTGGGACCCCGTGAATCACAGCACGCCAGGCCTCCCTTTCCATCACCAGCTCCCAGAGTTCACTCAAACTTACATCCATCGAGTCGGTGATGTCATCCAGCCATCTCATCCTCTGTCGTCCCCTTCTCCTCCTGCCTCCAATCCCTCCCAGCATCAGGGTCTTTTCCAGTGAGTCAACTCTTCACATGAGGTGGCCAAAGTACTGGAGTTTCAGCTTTAGCATCATTCCTTCCAAAGAACACCCAAGGCTGATCTCCTTTAGAATGGACTGGTTGGATCTCCTTGCAGTCCAAGGGACTCTCAAGAGTCTTCTCCAACACCACAGTTCTATATTTAAATTTTTATTTAATTTGTCTGTGCTCTGCAGCATGTGGGAGTTTAGTTCCTTAAGTAGGAATCAAACCTGCACCTCCTGCATTGAAGCATGGAGTCTTCACACTGGACCTCCAGGGAAGTCACTATATTTTTCACTGTAGAAGATTTTTTCTTGAGTTACAGTTTTTAGTATTTGTTCTTTGACTTTGACTTTTCTGCAGGGACTCTTCCCTATACATTCAGGCTCCCTTGTTTATCTTTAATATTCCTCATTTTCTCTTGATCTCTTTTTAATTCTTTTCTTCATTTCTTTTTGGTTTTTAAAATGTTTCTCTTTTTTATATTTTCTTTCTCTTGGGACATTATTGTGTATATTTATTCTATATTCCTTCTAGTTTACTTTTCATTTCTGAAATGTTTTTCTTTTATTTCTAATTTGTATTAGTTCTGTCACCTCATTTCTGAGCTCTTCTAATTTTGATTGTTTTTTTCAAGTCTTCTATTATTTCCTTAATGCCTTTGAACTCATTTTAAAGTAATTAGGTTACAATTTTGTACTGTATCGTGTATTTCTGGCTTGCTTTCCTTGCCTATGGGATGCTTCTGAGTTCCCTATTTTCCTTTTTCTTATCATTATCTGTATGGTATGTACCTTGATACTTTCCTATCACTCATTCTTAGTGAAATTAGTTTTTCTCAACTTTAGAATGAGGCGGGGGTTAAACAAAGTGTTTCTTCCTCACAAAGCACCTCTCTTGTTGATTTTGTGCCCATGTTCAAACATACAGTAGCCTGCTCGCTCAGCTTTCTTGGCTCCGTTTCCCGCCTGTCCTTTGGCCTGAGCTTTCTCTTTCCTTCCTCTCTGTTGTCCCTGTTCTGCTCATCTCTGACTGCACTCCCAGCAGCTCCTCCCTGGTGCGGGCCCCGTTCTAGGAGGGAGCCCCGATCCCACAGGGGCCCCTATGTCCTGCTCACCTCAGGCCCCTTGCACTCACTTTGTATTGGTGAGGGTAAAACCTCCTGGTTTTAGCTTCTGTCCTCAAATTGGCCTTCCCTATTTTCCAGTGAAAGCAGTAGGCTGTGCTGTGCTTTTCCTGTTCTTGGGTCCGTAAGTCAGAGCCCCGCGGCTTCCCTCTTCTTCCTCCTGCACAGATGGGCTACCATGCAGGCCTTGTGAGTGTTGGTTTGTCTCCACCCATTTATATTTTGGGGTGCATGGGGATACCTCGTTGTCCAGTTTTGTTTTAAATGTTGTCCATAGCTTTCTGCTTCTGCAGTTTTCCAGAATCCTGCCTACAAAGGAGCTCTTGATCGATGTTTGCCCAGTTTCCTTCTCCTTGGGAGCAGGGAGAAGCATTTTAACCTCCCTGCTGAAGACATTTAAAAGTGCTTCTGATGGAGGACTCTCTCTTCTCCTCAGCCTGCTTAAGCCTTTTTTCCTCTCCGTGGGCGCATTTGAGCAGGATGGAAGGAAAAACAGGTATGCATTAGAGCCTCACAGTGTGGCAGAAGCCTTGGAACGTTTTCCTGTCTTGCTCTCCATGGGATCAAACTGAAAGGTGACTGAGCAAGCAGAATGTTTCAGAGATCAAAGTTGATTCTGTTCCAGATGAAGCTTGAGTGACTCATTCTTAATAGGCGAGACTCACTTAAAATACAGTTTTTCTAGGGCTGATACTATGCTTCCAGGCAGCACCAGGCACCACTAGGGGAAACCAACACTGTGACCAGAGAAGCATTTTTAACGCTTGTATTCACATGGTGAAAATTGGAGAGGTCTACAATTTTAACCCTATTCTAAAGGCCAGTTTCCTGGGTATAAAATCTCAGCAACCCACCCAAGGTGGCTTTCCTCACTCTTGCTTCTGGAAGAAGGCAGTGACATGGCTATGTCAGCTCTCCTTCCTCCCTGCCTGGCAGGTCGTGTGCCCTCCCTGGGTCAGTGAAGGACCGTCTACTCGCCAGGCTCTGCAGTTTCTCTGTGCAGGTGCTGGACATCCTTGGAAATCCAAGTGCTGTCCTGCTTGGGGCCGTTGCTGACAGCTGGGGCTCCTTGTGAGTTTCAGACCAGGCTGAGGCCCCCTGTGACTGGCATTTCTTTTATTAGCCAGGAGCCTACAAACAATCAGACCTTCTACCACAAGCCAGCATTTGGTGTTTGGCTGGAAAGTGTCTCTTGGTGACCTTTATTTGCATTGGCCTACAGATAATAAGTTTCCTTAGTGAGCAGGAGGTGGGAGGAGGTAAAGGGCATATGTGAAGCCTAAGTATTAGCTGTGAAGACTTAAGTATAGGATGTGCGGCCCGCGCTGGCAACCTCAGTTCCGCTGCCCTTTAGGAAGGGAACGGTGACTGTATCATTAGCCACCCTGGCCAAGCACCACCCCGGGGGTCCTTACAAGTTGAAAGAATTTAGCGATTGTACAGCCAGTGTCCTTCAACGGTCCCTAAAGCAGGAGACCACACCTGGTAACCATGAAAGAGATGAAGCTTTGCCATATTGTAGGCAGCCAGTTGGCAGCCCGCAGATGAGTTTTGTTTGGACTTCAGAAAATTTTTAAAAAATTTTAAATTTCCTGTCATCATTGAAATATCAAGAGACTCATGTTTCTTTCTTTTTTTTTTTTTTTTTAATGTCAATCTCTGGCTTCTCTTAGAGAAACCACAGATGTGGCAACAATCAGCTGGCATTGAGTGGCAGCTGCCTCCTAACCTAGGGGCCTGTGAGTGTCCTGTTGCCATAGTCCCCCCTCTCCTGCCATCATTTTTGCTCCTTCTTATGGATTATTCTCATCAGCATACAAACCTAATGTTATCTCTCTGTTAAAAGCAGTCAACCTTTTCTTGACCCCACTTCCCCTGCCAGTGCTCCTTCACATTTCTCTTCCCCTCTTTGCAGCAAAAACTCCTCAAAATGTATTCACGCTCACACTGTCCATCTGCCTGCTCCCATCCTCTCTGCCATGCTCCATGGTCAAGCCCTGGTCTCCCTGTCTCCACCACAACACAGCAGAGTCACCAAGGACGCTGTGTCGCAGGTTTCCTCCAAGTCAGCCCAAGAGCTGCCTGTGATGCTGGCCCTCGGTGCTTCTCACGCTCCATTGCTCAGTCTTTGCTCAGCTGCCCTCCAGGTTCTACAGCTCTTAAGCTTTCCTTTCTCTCAGGTCTCTTTGCTAGGAAAGACTTAGGTCTCTGCCGTTGATACTCATCTCTGTCCATACTCACCTCATTATTGCCTTCAGTCTCATGGCTTTAAAAAGCATCTATGTGCTGGGTCCTCAGTGTGTGTATCCAGCTCAGGCCTGAACAGCAGTCATAAGTGCCCTGCCTCCCTGACTTCTCCTCTTGATGTCTCACATTGGCACATCCACACTAAGCTCTGGTCTTTCTTCCTTTGCTAGCCATCTTCCATGTACCTTGCCACATTCACTCTTCACCTTCCCCCACACTCCTGCTCTCTGCCCTGCAAGAGTGACTTGGCATGGCTACTCCATTCTAGTTGGTTCTACCAAGGTAAGCACATCAGGAGATCAAGGGAAAGAGTTGAGTGATGTCAAGGTGTTTATTCCTCAGGGTCCTTCCCTGTAGAGTCACCTAAGGCTGGCTGCATCCCTCTATCACAAGCAAGTCAGCACACTAATTCCAAGAGATACATGCACTGCATATCATTGCATCATTATTTACAACATCCAAGATACAGAAGCAACCAAGATGCCCATAGACGGATGAATGGATAAAAAAGGTGTTATACATAAAATGGAATGCTACTCAGCCATAAAAAAACAATGAAATCTTGCTATTTGTGACAAGATGAATGGTCCTGGAGGTTATTATGCTTAGTGTAATAAGTCAGACAGAGAAAGACATGTTCACTGTATGTGTAATCTAAAAAACAAAACAAATGAAAAAAATATAACGAAACACAAACAGACTCACAGGTGAGTAGCAGTTAGCAGAGGAGAGAGGGTTGGAGGGAGGACAAAACAGGTGAAGGGATTAACAAACTACCAGTTACAAAATCATTGTCACAGAGCTGTAATGTACAGCACAGGAAATACAGTCAGTATTTTATAATAACTTGGTATGGTGTGGAATCTACAAAAATACTGAATCAATGTTTATATTCCTGCAACTAATATAATATCCTATTATAATGTTGTACATTAACTATTTTGTTGTTTACTCTCTAAGTTGCACCTGACTCTTTTGTGACTTTTTGGACTGTAGCCTGCCAAGTTCCTCTGTCCATGGGATTTCCCAGGCAAGAATACTGAAGTGGGTTGCCATTTCCTTCCCCAGAGGATCTTCCCAACCCAGGGATCAAGCCCTCATCTCCTGCTTGGCAAGCGGATTCTTTACTGCTGAGCCACCAGGGAAGCCCAAGTCAACTATAATTCAATTTTTTAAAAGTAAGTCAGCACAGATATTTCTGCGTGATTCTGTGCTTTTTGTGTCCGGTAACTAACCCCTTCAGGCCTAGGGCCGGTCACTGCCCTGCTGCTTACTAGACTTAGAGTGCCACCCTGACACCTGTTTTCCCTACACCTTGCCCACACCTTTGTAAATAGTCCCTCCCTTAAGCCATCCATGAATTACCCTAATTTGAGTATGTCATGTTTCCTGCTGGGATCTTGATTGTACCTCCTATTGTTGCCCTTTTTGTTTGAAGAGGATGTTACTGAGAGTGACCATCCTTTGTGTGAAGACAGAAAGGCAGATCTGTGTCCATTGTTTTAATGTTACACTTTGTCATAGCCTGAGGGAAAAAGCAGAGCGACACTGTCATTCTAATAAATATCTGTAGCTAGACCTTCAGGATGATAGGTAACAATTCAGAAGTAAATGCAAATAAGGTAAAGGAGCATTTACCTCAGATGATGACTGCTGCATGCTCCAAGCCAGTTGCAGACTTACGTGGTCCCCTCCAGCTGTGGGAATAGATAACTGTGATTCATGGAAGCCTTCCAGGGAGGCTGCAACCTGCATTCCTACACATATCCAAACATTTTGCCAAGATACCATGTAGTGTAGAAATATTGCATCTCCTTGACCTGAAGAATGGGCATTGATTTAGCTGCTGGAGACAGAGGTAGCTAGAATCATTATTAATTTATCTACAGGCACTGACCAAAGCCATTCAATAAACAAGAGTCCCATGCAAGGATTATGTTTCATTGGTAGTACCATTGTTTACTCTTCTTGTCAGTGCCATCTGTATACTCAGCTAAAACCCAGTTAAGCAAGATCCTAGCTTGTTAACACTTCATGTTCTTTTTGCATCTGTTTATGTATAAAAGGAAGAACTTCAGTAGCTCATCTTCTGGTAATGCTTGGGACAACAGGAGAAGAGGAGACTTTCTCTGATGTGGAATTCTGAGGTGGGGCGCGGTCTTGTCACTAATCTCACGTCCACCGTCTGTCCCTTTCCTCCTCACAGAACTCCTCTTGCTTCTAACTCACAGTGTAGATATCACCCTGTGGGCTTCCCTGGTGGCTCAGATGGTAAAGCGTCTGCCTGCAATGCGGGAGACCCGGGTTCAGTCCCTGGGTCGGAAAGATCTCCTGGAGAAGGCAATGGCACCCCACTCCAGTATTCTTGCCTGGAAAATCCCATGGACAGAGGAGCCTGGTAGGCTACAGTCCATGGGGTTGCAAAGAGTCGGACACGACTGAGCGACTTCCCTTTCACTTTTCACTTTCATGCATTGGAGAAGGAAATGGCAACCCACTCCAGTATTGTTGCCTGGAGAATCCCAGGGACTGAGGAGCCTGGTAGCTACAGTCTGTGGGGTCACAAAGAATTGAACACGACTGAGCGAACTCACTTTCACTTTGTGTTTTCTTTCTGCAAATAAAACAATTTAATAAATATATTAACATGCGATATTCAGAGAAAAGATCTGTGAACTTTTCCAAGCACGTTTTTGTTTTTAAAACTACAGGAAAAAGATAATAAATAGCAAAGGTAAAACATAGTTCAAGATGAAATAAGTATCAGTTATTGTATCATTTATTGGAACAAAAACTATTTTTAAGGGCCTGGGTAAAGGAAAGTGAGAGCAGAAAGGGCAAATAATCAGAAAGGCAAAGATATACATACAAAAGGTTGATTCTCCAATTATTTATTCTGGTGGAAACAGAAATGTGTTACAGTAAAGAATGTTTGAAGTGTGATATATCCATAATAGTTAAAAAGTTGTTACATGCCAATAAGCACCCATCAGATATCATCTTTTCAAAGTATATTTGAATACTAGGAAGCTATTTAAGATGAAATGTTAGGTGAAAAAAGAAACTGTATGTTTAGTATTGTTCCTGATTTGATTATGTGTGTGTGTATTTTATATATGTATATATGGGCTTCCCTGGTGGCTCAGTGGTAAAGAGTCTGCCTGCCAATTCAGGCAGTATTCTTGCCTGGGAAATCCCATGGTCAGAGGAGCCTGGTGGGCTATAGTCCATGGGGTCGCAAAAGAGTCAGACACAACTTCGCAACTAAACAACAGAAAAACCCAATATGTGTGTGTGTGTGTGTAAATATATATATATTTACACACACACACACACAACACACATTCCTATATTAATAGAAGGATTAGGGCATATGCCAAAATGCTTGCAATGGTTATCTCAGATGATAGGATTACAGATTATCAGTATTTAGTTCTTTATAAGTTCTATATTTTATAGATTTTTTGCAATAAACATATAAACATGTTCATCATATAATTAGAAGTGGGAAAGTTACTCTTTAAAGGAGAGGATGTTGATTTCTAGAAAGGAATGGTGGAATTTCAGACAGCAAGGAATGGGCATTTTAGTGTGTGTGAGAGACTTCTGTTACATCACACTTAACAGACAACAGTAATTAACAACAAATTTCACAGAATAATAATGATGAACTTTTATTGTGTATTTACCATTTTCCAAGCACTCTGCATTAGCATACTTTATATTCATTGCTTATCTTTTATCCTCTTAACAGCACTATGAAGGTAGGTACTAGAATTATCCTAAAGAGATACGTGAGGCTTAGCAAGGTTAAGTATATTGGTTAGAGTAAATCAAACTGCTATAACATCAACCTGAAACCTCATTGGATTAACAAAAAGGAAATGGATCCTTTAATCATGTAAAGGCTATTTCTGGATCATGTAAAATCTCACTGTCAGCATCAGTTGAGGGTGGGCTGGTTTCCACTCCATCTGTGGCTCCCAAGCCTGCCCTGGAAATTCATATCAGGCCAGCAGCCAGGATGACTGAGGTCAGGAAGGACTCTGCAGTTTCTGTGGGCCAGAATCTCCACCTACGTTTCAGTGGCCAGAACTCAATCGTGTGGTCACCCCGTCCTGCAGGGGAGGCTAGGAAATTGAGTCTACCTATATTCCCAGGAGGAAGGGGAGAGTGTTGTGGAGAATGGCCCACTAATTTCTGCCATGTTATGTGTATGACTGGAGATCTCATGCCAAGTAAGTGCCAGAGCAGGATTTGAATACAGTCAGTCCTATTCCACAGCTGACATCTGAACCACAGAGCCAGACATTCACACTGCAGAGGACTTGAATTTTAAAAGCAGACTCCCCATAGGCATTGGCTTCATAGAGCAGTAGAATGAGATATTCAACTTTATTTTTTTACTTACTTTAGGAGATCTTATTCTGTTTTTTAAAAGTTAGACTCAAAATGAAAAGAGAGGTTGAGGTATAGCCAGTGCTAAATACCCAAGAATGGGACAAACATTCAAAAATTGTAGATACAATGACCTGAGATATTTGAAAATACTTTCAGTGGCACTAAGGTAGATTTTAAATAAGTGTAATGCAAGGAGAACAGATTGTTATAAACTGATGACAAAGGAAATGAAAATTTGCTTAATGCATATTCTATCAAGAACAGTCTTTATGTAAGAAAGAGCAGGACAAACATAATTAAGAGGGAATTGGGACTGATATGCAAAACAGCAATGACCATGCAGTTTGTTCTATAAAATAAGTTCCAAGACATCTGTTTCATGGAGATGAACAAGGTGCAAACATTTGCCTTCCATTACTCCCAAGACCAACCAAAATGAAAGCATAGAACTACCAAAAGAATAAACCCACAGCAGAGAAGGGAATAGAACTTGGGTTCACAACAGAATGAGAAACCTGAACACATTTCTGGAAGGTTGAGAGTGAGCTGACGGGTGAGAGGTAGGGAAAGATAACAGACAGCCTAGCACCAGTTGCAGGGGCCAAGGAAGCTGTTGGCCTAGCAGAGGAGGCCTTGCGTTGAGAGTCAACAGGGGCTTTGGAAGCAGCGGTGAGCAGCTGGGGGTTGGGGAAGAGGAGGTGGTCTATCAATTGAAGGCTTATTTTTTGAAGAATCTAGTCATGTAAAGTTAAAAATATACCTGACACAAGGTAGAATGTGGAAGGGAATAGGGAATTCAAGACAAGATATAAAGTTTTACATAAAAAGAAACAGAAGTGTGAATATTATTTAATGTTACAGTGATTATTGTTAAACTGAAAAAAATTTGAAACATTGAAAAGAGAGGCGAAAAATGGGATAGTATAAAAATCCTTATCTTTGTATCATAGTCAGTAAAATTGTTTTAGTTGAGAAATTAAGAAATAGAAATAATTCTTAATTTTATCCAACATATTAGCCAGAAGAAATAAGTAACTTCCAAAAGAAAAAATATTAAGAAAGTTTGCTCTTTGGATAGTGCCACTGGAAGGTAGAGAAGGGGATAGTAGGTTTTGAGGTCTTCTGCATTATTTGACTTATTCACATATTATCTTCATGGAAAGTAAAAATCAGTTCAACTTTCTAAATTCCCTTGCTTTCTCATACATAATACTTCCCCAGAGAGCCTATTAGAATGTGGATTTCTGCTCTGTTTCCAGATATTCTCATTTAACAGAGAGGTTCTGATACAGGAAGTCCATGAGTCGGAGATTAGGAGCTGTGGCTCTAGGCTGTAAGAAATTATGTCCAGTGTTTGTGCCAACATCACAGGTATGAGAGCTGAGCCAGCATTCTCTGCTCTCCCTTTCCCCACACATCTTATGAAATGTGGTGTTTACACCTAGCTGCTCACTTCCTGGAGATGAAAGTGTTTTCAGGGAGCGGTCTACTAATCTGTGCCCACAGATGAGGCTGAGAAGATGGCACCACTTCCATGACTTCCCTTTGACCCGTGCCAGTACTAAGTCCAAAAACACTTGCCTGTGCCCCCCAGAGAGTCATGCCACTGCACATGACCACAGAGACACGTTAGTCATTTGCAATGAGAAGGTGACTGCCACTCAGGCTAGATATCAAGACACTTCTCTTACGGAAAAACCATCTACAGAACTAGAGTAAATCTTGAAAGTGGCTTGGTAGATGTAGAATCAGAGTTTATGGGATAAGTAGAATGTTTAATAGAATACAACTCTCATGGCTCATCCTCTTTTCTCCACAGCATGGCCCGCCTAGTAGACTGGTACTTACCAACCCTAGCTGTACATTACATTCATGGCAGGAGCTTCCCAGAAGCACCAGCACAGGCTCCACCATAGATCAGTGAGTCAGAATCTCTGAAGGTGGGGCCCAGGCACTGATGCTTTTGTGAAGCTCCGCAGGAGGCCGTAACTACTGCCAAGAGTTGAGAATCACAAGGCGCTAGGGTCACAGAGCATTCCTGCCAAGTTGCCTTAGAACTCCCTTCCCCCAGTCCACAGGGGAGACATTAATGTGTCCCAGGGAAACGCTTAGATGCCTGGAGCTCCACTTTGGTGTTTTCCCTTTAGTCCATGACTAGCACCTTAGTATAAAACGTCCAGAAACTCAATGTTGTCTGCAATGCAAAGAAAACCTTGCTTTATGCATATTAATTCCTGTGATCATTGCAGCAACCCTCTAAGGTAGGTACTGTTATCTGCATTTCACAGATGTGAAGGCTGAGAAAACAGAGGTGAAGTTACTTGCCTAAGGTTATAACGTTGTTAGATGGGAGAGCTGGGATGTGAACCCTGGTGGCCTGGCCCACAGTCTAGATTCAGTGATTCTGTTATGTGTGTGTGGGAAAACCAAAGCAATCAGAAAAGGCCTTCCACTTGCTTCCATGCCCACATTTGCCAGCCAACTGCATACACGACTAGCAGCTCCATCTGTGCACTAGGTCCCATCTCCTGTTGCCAACTCAAGGACATGGTTCCAGCACTTAAGCCACTGTCTACTCATTATCAGTTATCTCCTAGTTTGATCTTCCTCACTGGCTGTACACATATTAGCTGTTCCCATGTACTATTACATCTTTCATTGGAAAAAAATACCTTCCTTGGTCACATAGTTCCTTCCAGCTGCCACCCTATTTTTCTCCTCTCATTTATAGCACAGTCTTTCAGAAGGGTGACCTGTATTTGTCTTCACTTTTTCTGTTCTGCTCCAATTAGACTTTAGGGCTTTCCCTACCCCCAACATACACACATACTCTTAAGAATAGTGCTTATCTTGTGTTTTCTACACAGCCAACTCCGGTGCTCCATGCTGGGTCTCATCCTTCTCTGCTTAACAGCAGTATATGTCAGCATTAATAGCCTCACTTAGAAACTTCCAGGCCCCCACTCTGTCTCGGTTAGGTCTTCTCCACGTTACTGACCATCTACTCTTTTTCAGTCTCTTTTGCTGATTCTCCTCATCCCTCTGTTTTCTAAAGCATTGATGTGCCCCGGGCGTGTGTGTGAGATTGCTCCTCTTCCTGTAATCACTCCATTGGTAGCTTTATCCAGTATATTGATGATCCTCAAATTTATATTCTTTAAAAAAAATTATTTTATGTATTTTAATTGGAAGATAATTACTTTGCAATATTGTGATGATTTTTGCCATACATCAACATGAATTGGTAGAGGTATATGTGTCCCCCTTCCTGCCCTCTCCCACCTCTCTCCCCACCCCATCCTTCTGGGTTGTCCCAGAGCACTGGCTTTGGGTACCCTGCTTCATGCATCAAACTTGCACTGGTCATCTGTTTTACATATGGTAATGTATATGTTTCAATGCTGTTCTCTCAAATCATCCCACCCTTGCCTTCTTCCACTGAGTCCAAAAGTCTGTTCTTTATATCTAGGTCTCCTTTGCTGACCTGCATATAGGATCATCAGTTCCATCTTTCTAAATTTCATATACATGTGTTAATATATAGCATTTGTCTTTCTCTTTCTGACTTACTTCACCCTGTATGATAGGCTCCAGGTTCATCCACCTCAGTAGAACTGACTCAAATGCATTCCTTTTTATAGCTGAGTTACTATTCCATTTTGTTTATGTACTGCAACTTCTTCTGGAGAAGGGCATGGCAACCCACTCCAGTATTCTTGCCTGGAGAATCCCCATGGACAGAGGAGCCTGGTGGGCTACAGTCAATGGGGTCACCAAGAGTCAGACATGACTGAGTGACTAAGCACTGCAACTTCCTAATCCTTTCATCTGCCGATGGACATCTAGGTTACTTCCATGTCCCAGCTATTGTAAATAGTGCTGCAATGAGGATTGGGGTACATGTGTCTCTTTCAGTTCTGGTTTCCTCAGGGTGTATGCCCAGCAGTGGGATTGCTGGATTGTATGGCAGTTCTATTTCCAGTTTTTTAAGGAATCTCCATGCTGTTCTCCATAGTGGCTGTACCATTTTGCATTCCCACCAACAGTGTAAGAAGGTTCCCTTTTCTCCACACCGTCTCCAGAATTTATTGCTTGTAGACTTTCAAATTTATATTTCTAAACATCTTCATAACCATGGAGTATGGAAAAATTCTTAAACAGAACATAAAATGTGCCAACCAAAACAGAAAAGTGGATAAGTCAAACTGTATTAAAATTTACACTGTAAACCAAAAGACTATTCAGAGAGGGAAAAAGTAAGCCACAGAGTGGGAGATAGTTATACTGCATGTATCTGACAAAGGCCCTGTATCTATATTATGCAAATAACTACTACAAATAATAACAAAAAGATAGAGTAATAGAAAAATGAGCAAAGGCTTGAGCAGCCAAGATGTCTTCCCTAAACTCCAGGCTTGAAAATACAACTGCATATTCATGATATCCGTTAACCGGGCAACTTAAATTTAACCCATCCAAAACACTTCCTGCTTCCTCCTCTCCCTCTCAACTGAGTAGTGTATGCGTGCTCGGTTGTGTCCGACTCTTTGCTACCCCAGCAGGCTCCTCTGTCCATGGGATTTTCCAGGCAAGAATACTGGAGTGGGTTGCCATTTCCTCCTCCAGGGGATCTTCCCAACCCAAGGATCAAAACTGCATCTTCTGTAGCTCCTACCTTGCAGGTGGATTCTTTACCAATGAGCCACCGGGAAAACCCCCAAACCCTTGGAGTCATCCTCAGTTATGCTCTCTCTTCCTTCACATCTCCAATCTGTATTAGTTCTGTATTGATTTGCAACAAGTTATACCTAATTTCTGCTTGCTGGGAAACTGGACACAGCTTAGCTGGGTCTCCAGGATCAAAGTCTCCTATGAAGCTATAGTCATGGTGGTGGCCAGAACTGAAGTCATCTCAAGGCTTGACTGTGGAAGACCACTTCCAAATTCACGCATGTGGCTGTTGGCAAGCCTCAGGTCCCTACTGGCTGTTAGCTAGAGATGACAGTTCCTTGACGTATGGGCCTCTCCAAAGGAAGTTTGCAGCATAGTATCTGGTTTTCCCCACAGTTAGCCAGAGAAAGAGCCAGAGAGGGCAGCTAGACAGAAGTCACCTTTAATAAGCTAGTCTTGAAACTGACATACCATCACCTTTGCTATATTCTTTTCATTAAAAGTGAGTCACTAGGTCCAGCCCACACTCAAAGAGAAGGAAGAATCACTGGGGGTCATTATAGAGGCTGCCAACTACACAATCCAGTTCTCCCATTCTTTTACCAAACGTGTAGAATCCAAGTATTTCTCACCACCTCCATTGCTAGCACCCTGGTCCGCCTGGCTTATTGTAGTAGCTTCTTATATGGTATCTTTCCTTTCTAAGGCCTGCTATGCACAAACTATTTGACACTCAGAAGTGAGAGTGACTCAGTACAGTCAGTAAAAGCAAGACCTGGAGCTGACTGTCACTCAGATCCTGAGCCTTCTTAAATGAACAATGTAAAGAAACCAAGGAAAACAATAGAATGGGGAAAAACTAGAAATCTCTTCAAGAAAATTGAAGATAGCAAGGGAACATTTCATGCAAGGATGGGCACAATAAAGGACAGAAACATTAAGGACCTAACAGAAGCAGAAAAGATTAAGAAGAGGTGGCAAGAATACACAGAACTATGCAAGAAAGATCTTAAGGGCCTGAATAACCATGATGGTGTAATCACTCACCTAGAGCCAGACATCATGGAGTGTGAAGTCAGGTGGGCCTTAGGAAGTATTACTACAAACAAAACTAGTGGAGGTGACAGAATTCCAGCTAAGCTATCTAAAATCCTAAAAGACAACGCTTAAAAGTGCTGCACTCAATATGTCAGCAAATTTGGAACACTCAGCAGTGGCCACAGGACTAGAAAAGGTCAACTTTCATTCCAATCCCAAAAAAGGACAATTCCAAGGAATGTTCAAACTACCATACAATTACAGTTATTTCACATGCTAGCAAGGTTATGCTCAAAATCCTTCAAGATAGGCTTCAGCAGTATGTGAACCAAGAACTTCCAGATGTACAAGCTGGGTTTCCAAGAGGCAGAGGAACCAGAGATCAAATTGCCAACATTAGTTGGATCATAGAGAAAGCAAGGGAATTCCAGAAAAAACATCCACTTCTGCTTCATTGACTATGCTGAAGCCTTTAACTGTGTGGATCACAACAAATTGTGGAAAATTCGTAAAGAGCTGGGAGTACCAGACCACCCTCTCTGTCTCCCGAGAAACCTGTATGTGGATCAAGAAGCAGCAGTTAGAACCGTGAGTGGTTCAAAACTGGGAAAGGAGTATGACAAGGCTGCATATTATCATTCTGCTTATTTAACTTCTATGCAGAGTACATCATAGGAAATGCCGGGCTGGATGAAAGACAAGCTGAAATCAAGATTGCCAGGAGAAATATCAACAACCTCAGATATGCAAATAATGCCACCCTAATGGCAGAAAGCAAATAGAAACTACTTTAGTTCTTTAGCCTCTTGAGGGTGAAAGAGGAGAGTGAAAAAGCTGGCTTAAAACTCAGTATTCTAAAAACTAAGATCATGGCATCCTGTCCCATCACTTCATGGCAAATAGAATGGGAAAAAGTGGAAGCAGTGAGAGATTTTATTTTCTTGGACTCCAAAGCACTGTGGACAGTGACTGCAGCCGTGAAATTAAGACACTTGCTCCTTGGAAGGAAAGCTATGACAAACCTAGACAACATATTAAAAAACAGAGGCATCACTTTGCCAACAAAGGTCTGTGTAGTCAAAATTATGGTTTTTCCAGTAGTCAAGTACAGATGTGAGAGTTCGACCATAAAGAAGGCTGAGCACCGAAGAATTTATGCTTTCAACTTGTGGTGCTGGAGAAGACTCTTGAGAGTCCCTTGGACTGCAAGGAGATCCAACCAGTCATTCCTGAAGGAAATCAGCTCTGAATACTCAAGGACAGATGCTGAAGCTCCAATATTTTGGCCACGTGATGTGAACAACCAATGCATTGGAAAAGACCCTGATGCTGGGAAAGATTGAAGGCAACAGGAGAAGGGGGTGGATGAGGATGAGATGGTTAGGTAGCATTACTGGCTCAATGGACATGAACTTAAGCAAACTCTGAAAGAGAGTGGAGGACAGAGGAGCCTGGCATGCTACAATCCATGAGGTCGCTAAGAGTTGGACATGATTGAGTGACTGAACAACAACAGTGAGTGTGAGCCCTTGAAATATGAGTGAGATCATGTTAATCCTCTGCTTAAAAAAAAAAAAAAAAACTCTGATGTTCTATAAGCACGCTCTGTTCCTGCCCCAGCCTTTTCTTCTACTATTCCCTGTTTTGTTCCCTCTGCTCCAGCCACTCAGGTGTCCTTCATGTTCCTTGAACACATTAAGCATGTACCACCTTAGATCCTTTGCATGTATGTGCCTTCTCTAAGATATTTGCAAGACTGTGTAAGGATGTCATCTTTCAGTGAGTCCTTCCCCAAATGCCCTGTATAAAATAGCAATACATATACCTCTTCACTCCTTTACTGCCTGTACCCCTTAACCAACTTTTATTCTATTCCATAGCACTTACCATCAGCGTTGTTTTATTTCATTATTTTCTGTCTCTCCAGTGGAACTTATTGGTGTACTAGGCACTCAACAAATATTAAATACCTACGTTCATACACGCCTACCTTTGGTCAGGTTATACCAAGTTCTTGCTCTTCCTATGGCTGTGAACAAGCTTGAACAATTTTGTGTGTGTGTGTGGCACCATTTGACCATTGACCTCATTGGACTTGTGTTGAATTCATCAATTAACTCTATTACGAGTGGAAGGGGTGAGTAGGGATGGGTAGGAGGGTAGGTGGAGAGATTGCTTGCTACACTCTTAGCCGTCCACACTGCATCCCTGACCAGCCCACTGATTCTTCATCCTTCTATCAAAATCTTTCTCTCCTGAGCCTCATGGTACCTTCTTGTTGTCATTTCTAGATCCTGAGTCCATCCAAGATCTTAGCCCAGCACCCTCCAACCAGAACCATGGCTCTTGCTGTGCCTTTGAAATCCTAAACTCTGGAATACCAGTGTTTGACCCCAACTTCTACCCTTTCAGTTTAGCCTCCTTCTATTTGTCCTTGAAACACACGGAGACCTCCACCCTATACTCCTCCAATTTTAGCCAAACAACTGTCCCCTTTTGGCCTATGTCTTCTATCTAGCCTGAACATTTGATTCATCACTATATTCTGTACAAAGAAGATGGGGTGTAGTGGTGGAAAGCACAGGCTCTGGAGATACAAATACAGGTTCAAAGCCTGGCTTCACAACTGGCTAAATCTTGTGATGTTGGGCAAATTAATTAGTATGTCTAAAACTTACTTTCCTTAAATGAGAATAATGGCTTCCTTATAGGGAGGTTGTGAGGATCATAAGAGTTTTAAAGAAATGCTTTGCTCACAGGACAATAAATGGAAACAGTGACTATTGAGGTCATTTTTAAATGAGTTAATGTTTAGAAATCTTTAAAAGAGTGCCTGGTACACCGTAATTAACTATTTAATGTTTGTTAAATAAATTAATATTAATTTATTTCTGTTTCTTTCCAATATCATTCCTTACCTTTTCCTCATGCTCAAAACCTAGTATCTGTTGCTCCAGTGTGAGTCCTGTTCAGTCCCATCACACACCTGGCAAACTGAAGGCAGAGGAGAGTCCTGGGCTCCAGCCTCAGCCGCAGCTCAGGGCAGCTCCTCAGTCCTTTTACTGTCCATCAACAGCGCCCTCTCTCCTTTGCTTAGCAGTTACCTTGGCTCTTTTCACTCAGATCTAGGGCTGTCCCTCACCACGTGGTTATGCGTGCAATCCTGTTCACAGAATCCTCAGCTGTGGATCCCAGTGCTGCTGCTGTGACCCTGGACAGGTTACTTAAGCTCACCCGTGTTCAGTTTCTTCCTCTGGGAAGCACGGAGATTAATGTGCCTCTCACATGGGGTGGTTAAAAGGATTGTGTGAATTAACACATGTGAAACACTTAGAGCAGCGCTTGGCATATAGCAGCTTCACAGTAATTGTATGCTATTCTAAGTCATTCCAATCTTAAAAAGCACATGAAACACTCATATTTATGTCTTCCCCTAGCAACTGTCTCTTTCTTTCTGCTCTCATATTGAAGTTTCTTGAAAAAAAAAATAGCCTTTGATATTTTCTCCCTTGTTCTAGTTCTTACTTCTCCCCCTCTATTAAAATGCATTGCCCCACTCTCCCATTAAAACACTTTTGCTTAGGTTTTGCAAAAAACTCTATGTGTGTCTGCGCGTGCACAAGAGTGTGTATATGTTTGTGCGTGTACATGTGTGTGTGTGTGTGTGTGTGCATGCACTCTGGGACATCTGATACTGCACTACTCTCTTCTTCACGTCTCTCTCTTGGCCCTCCAAGACACCATTTTCTTTGTGTTCTCTTTTCTCTCTGGTCCTGTCTTCCTTTTTTTCCATTCTTACCTTATAAATGCTTGTTGTCCCTGGTTCTCTATCATCAGCCCTACCCCCTTTTCAGGTTATACATTCTCTTCAATCCTTCTACCCCAGTCTTTAGCATTCACTTACATGGAAGGACTCCCAAACTGAACTCTGAATTACAAACTCATCTATCCCAAGGCCTGCTTATAATTTTGCTTAGTTGTCTATGGGCTTCTTCAGTGTATCATATCCAAACTTGAACTCTTCATCTTCCCCACCAAACACACTCCCCTGCCATTCCAAATGGCAGCATCATCCACCCGTTGGCAAAGCCAGAAAATGGAGTGTCACCCTCAACAGCACCTTCTTAATCACATCCACCTTATACCTAGATGATCTTACAGTCTTAGAAATTCTGATTCCTATTCACTTCTAAAATCTGTCCCCACCATTCCGCTCCAACTGCCTCTTAGCTGTTCTCTCAATGTTCAATATTTCTTGCCAGGATGATTGCAGTTCCCTCCTGCTGAAGTCTCTCCACTTTCCTCTCTAGTTGTGCCAGTCTACACTTCACAATTCTGCAAGGATGTCTTTTTAACATTTAATTCTGCTTATATTATTCCTTTGCTTACAATTTCCAGTAACTTCCCATGAATAAAACTCAGACTGCTTAGGCTCCCGAGAGGCTGTCATGAATATGCCTCTGCCTGCCCTTCTGTCTTTACCTCCTAGCTTTCCCCTGTGTGAATCCTATGCAGTTCTCTGGACACATCATTCTCTCTCTTACTTACCTTCCCAGCTTTGCCTGGAATGTCTTTTCTGGTTCTTTATTTGACTTAATTATACTCAGCCTTTAAGAGTCATCCAAGCTTTATCTTCTCCTGGCAGCCTTCCCTGACCACCTCCAGCCTACCTTAATTTCTTTGATTCAATTAGGAATTAGTTGTAGCTAACGCGACCGAACTGAACTGAACAATCTATTCAGCTAGCTTTAAAAAAGAGAGAAAGGAGGAACAGGTGCTCATAAAGTTATCATAGGGTTGAAGGAGCAGGTTCTAAGCTGAGTTTCCAGGAGTGACTCCGAAATTATCACTGCAGAACTGGCCAACCAAGGATTCACTGCCTCTGCCAAGAGCCATGTCAGCTGGAAACTGGCACCCCGCGGGAAGCTGGGGGCTGCCCCATAAAAAAGCCTCCACACCCTTGTTTGTTAGGATAAATGATGCCAGCAGTCACAGGTAACCACTACATCATGGCATCTATACTTATGTTCCAAGTCTTTCAGTCTTTGCTTTTGGTTGGCAGAGACTAAGTCCATGTGGGGAAACAGTTGCAAGGTAAAGTAGTCCTTAGCTTTCCATTCCCTGATGCACAGTAGGTGTGATGGAAGGAGAGTGGAATAGAGCAGAAGGGGCCAGCATACCCCTTTATGCTCTCATACCCTCATGTACACTTTCTGTAGACACACTTACCACTCATGCTCTGCTTAACTGCCTACCTGTCTGTCTCACCTGAATAGGCTGCCGTTTTCTTTTCTAAAAAATTTTAATTAATTAATTGGCTGTGCTGGGTCTTCATTGCTGCACCCAGGCTTTCTCTAGTTGCAGCGAGCGGGGGCAACTCTAGTTGCAGTGTCTGGGCTTCTCTTGTGATGCACAGCTCTCGGGCACACGGGCTTCAGTAGTTGTGGCACATAGGTTCAGTTGCTCCACGTGTGGGATCTTCCTGGACCAGGGATCGAACTGGTATCACTTGTGCTGCAAGGCAGATTCTTTTTTTTTTTCCAAGGTGTATTCCTAACCACTGGACCACCAGGGAAGCCCCAGGCTGTTACTTTCTTGAAGGCAGAAACTATTTTGTTCATCTCTGAATTGTACCCAGCACATAGTAGGTTCTCAATGAGTGCTTGTTAACTGAATTAATGAATAAGAAGTTTTAGCATTATCTTGGAATTCTCCTTTAATCAACCAGCCAACAACTTGTACCAGTTTCGTCTCCAAAATGTCCTTCCAACAAGCGCTCATCTCACCACTGCAACAACCTCAGTATTAATTTCCACCACTTTGTTCCATTCTGTGGGGTGAACTCCTTATTACCACTGAACTTAACCTTTATGAAACACAGATCTTCTCATGTCACTCCCCAGTCTAAAAGCTTCCAATGGCTTTTCCTTTAGGAAAAGTACAGATTCCTCAGCTTAGCATTCAAAGCCTTCCTCCCTCTGTCCAGCCTGCTTTTTGACTTTGGTTCAGGACACTCCCTCACACACTCTTCATGCTAATCACTCCCTCAGCGCAGCCAGAATGCCGAGCGAGCTTCCTTTGCTCAACTCTGTTCAGCCATCACTGTCTGGCTCAGATGCCACTTATTCTAGGGATGTTTCCCATTACCTGCTCTTTATACCTTCACCTTCCAGCACTCCACATCTGATCAGATTGCCTTCTTTTAAGTTCTAGAGCTGTGGTGTTTACACTGTGCTGCACAGGGCCCTGGGACTCTATGGGGTAGGGGTGTTTCTAGGGCCTCTGAAGGGAGCAGAGGGAGGCTGAGCCCCCATCTTACTCCACCCAGAGCAGCTCTGCTCAGTCAACCCATGTACTGTGTTCCATATAGACTTTGTTGAAAAAAGGTTTACATTGTTATGGATAAAAACTTTAAAAGGCACTTTCTAAAGGACTTTATGGGTATAGCAGTCATCCTAATGAATTGTTTAATCACATGTGCCTGGCACTGCATCTTGCTCGTTGAATCCTCTGTGTTCTTAGCCTGATAGAGGCAGCCAGTCGGACTAAAGGGATAAGGCCTAGAGAAGACATTATGGTGAACACAGACTCCATGCAGAGCTGGAAGGAAGATGAGGGCTAGTCTTACGCTACTTCCTCAGAAAAACAAAAAGGGAAAAACAAAGGGAGTATTAAACAGGTGGAAGTTTTAGATCGGTATGAGCAATTTGCCAGGGCTTCCTCGGTGGCGCTAGTGGTAAAGAACCCACCTGCCAATACAGGAAACAACAGAACCATGGGTCTGATTCCTGGGTTGGCAAGATCCCCTGGCGGGGGACATGGCAACCCACTACAGGATTCTTGTCTGGAGACTCCCATGGACAGAGGAGCCTAGAGGACTAGAGTCTATAGAGTCACACAGAGTCGGACATGACTGAAGTGATTTAGCACACATGCATAAGCAATTGCCCGTTTGACCTGAGCAGCCATGGGCCACCCTGCAAAAGCCCCTCTGCTGGGAGTGGCATAGAGGTGATCTCAGTGTCAGGCCAGCCACCCCACCAGAAGGCCTCCCAGGCCCCCTGGACTTCTGTGCCTCTACCCTCTTCTGTTTTGAGTTCCCACTGTGAATCCAGATGGTTCAGTGTCTGGATTTTTTGAGACTGTAACATCAGCAGTATTTTTTTTTTTTTTAGCTGTAAATGGATTGATTTGACACTTTTATATTATCAAATTGATTGCTGTCTGTTTCTGACTAAAGAAAGGCCCCCCAAAAGGCAGGCCGGGAACTGAAGTGGGGGAGTCGGTCAGGTGAGGGAGCCAACACTGTGGCTGAAGCAAAGCTGTTGGCATCTTCTGATCACAGATTTGCTGGGGAAGCACATTTAGAGGGACATTTATAGCGTCTGCTCCTTAGTAGTAAATGGGAATTTACTTGACCGAGGTAATGGATTGTGGGGGATTCTGTAACTGTCTCTGTGGGTGGTCAGCAGCCTGTTTGTTAGCCACACTAGAAGTCAAGGGTTTACTTTGCTGCCTATTTAACGTTATACTTCTATGGCAGTTTGATTGAGTTTCCCCACTTAGAGGTTGGGTAATGGTACATTTTATTCCCAGAACAACTAACTTTTTACTAGAAAACAAGAGGGTTACTTATTATTTCCATGCCTTGAGATCTTTTGTGTGGTGTGTTTAGGAACATGTTGGGAAGCAAGATGAACAAAGACCCCAGGACTGCCTCTGTTCTCAGGGAATTTTAACACAGTATACTTAGAAATGTTGAATTTGTTTGCTTACTTAACTGGACCAAGTACCTGTCTTTTCTTGGAGTGTTTTATAAGATGGAAAAGTGCTAGATGCAGCTTGATAACTCTGTTTCATTAATATTATTCTAATTAATTCTTGAAGCCCTGGCTAATATCCTCGGGGAAGAATAGTTAGCACAATTAATTAATTGTGCTTCTTTTTACTTTTCTGTTTCCAGAGATGCTTGTTTAATTACAGGCTTATGGTGTAATATTTTTCTTTAAGAAGGAGAAACATTTGATTTCATAAATCTCATAAGGAAAAACTCAACAAATAAGCTTTGAAGAACATATCTTCATATCAAGACAGGATATCCTCCTTGATCAGTTATTCCTGTGAACAGGAGATTAAACAGAAGTAAAATTTGTAAATTATGTTATAGATGTCAGCTGACATTGATATTAATATTAAACAAGGGCTGGCTTACAGTGCAGAACAATTTGTGATCATTACATTTCTTCTACAGCTTAATTGATCCTATATCTTTTAGCCTCTTGCACGTATGTGCTCACATTCCATACCTGCTTCCTGATTCTGTTGTCATTAGGTTACCTCCAGTGGATAATGGGACAAAGGAGAAATGACAGTATTTGAAATGCTAGCTGCTGGCATGCATGTTCTTTCATATCAAACCATTGTCCTATAGCTAAAGATTCCTTTGAAATTCTGGCAAATTCATAAGGTGTTCTGTTTTCTTAAACCTGATGCTACATTAGCTAGATAGTTTAGCTATTTGTTATTTTCAACATGGTAAATAAGAAGGGAATTTATGTAATTGTCCATGACCGAAACAGGATTAAAAATCCAGATAGTTAAGTGTTACAAGCATATGGCCTGTTTTTATGACTAATCACTTGAGATATGTAAATAGTGTCACCATAGAAGCAGTAGAAGGAAATATAAAAATATGTGATATAATTTTGTTTCAGAGGAGGAATAACCAATTACATTACACAGGATCTGCGCTAAAAGAACCAAGAAATTTCTTGTGTATGGCTTAGGACCAAACAGTGCTGTATTTTATGGGCTGGAACATAAGAAACCAAAGTCCAGGATTAAAAGGACTGTCGTAAGAGATGCGAAATGCTTAGCACAGACCATCTTTGATGCAAATGCCACAGTTGTAAAAATCGCCTGGTAGTGCTGGGCAGCCCTTGAAATTTGGTTCATATGTCAAGCTTGTCAATGCATTACCCATTCTGCCAGAGGCTTAAAATTGGTTCTTTTCTTGGTTCACTTGGGGTAGGGGGAGGGAATGCAAAATTTGTTGCTCATTCATTATACATACAAGGCAACATCTATTCCCTGCTCCTTCTTCATCTGCACTTCTGCCTACAGAGTATATTAAATAACCATAGAAATGAACTTTGTGGTTAGAACTTGCTGGCCCAAAGGTGAAAATAGATAGGTAGGCATGTTACCCAACAAGTATTCAGCTGGAATGCGCCAGCTGTTGAAACACTAAACCCTCCAGTATGGGTTGGTCAATAGCTACAGTCCTGACACCCCCTCCCACCAACTGCTTTCTGCCCTGGCTGCCACAACCCCTCCTCTGGAACTTTCTAGGCTTTTCCATAATCCAGCAACTAAAGGGATAATGCCTGGTTCAGCAGGACCCTGCTAGAGCACCATGTTAAATGTTTGAATAGCGTCTCTGCACATTACTTAACAATAACAAATATTACTTAACTCTTTGAAAAGCAGATTTTCAATACGAGACTAGAATGTTATCTCCCACTGCCCATATTGAGTGGTATATCATTAGAGTCCATTGTCCAGTTAACAAGTAGGAGATGGCACACCAAATTAAAACAATTTGTTTAGAGTTTACTTATAAGGGAGTTATCTGCAGAGATGTGGGTGTGTGTTGGAGCAGGGCACAGAGGTCCAGCAGGAACCCAGGACTAAGAGCAGGAAAACTGCCCTCACCCTGGCCCCTGATGGATGGCAGAGGGGTGGCCGTAATATAGAGAAAGCAGTGACCTTAAGTCAAGGACACAGTAAACCTGAAAGGGATCCTGAAGACATAACTTTTTTTTTTTTAAAGGATTCTTAGTTTTGGCTTTTTCGTTTGTTTGTTTTTAACTTCTGGCCACATTAGGTCTTCGTTGCAGCACTTGGGCTTCCTCCAGTTTCCCCAAGCGGGGGCTACTCCAGTGTGGTACACAGACTTCTCATTGCGGTGCATGGGCTCTTGAGCACGGGCTCAGTCCTCATGGCATGTAGAATCTTCCCGGACCAGGGGTCAAACCTGTGTCCCCTCCATTGGCAGGAGGATTCTTAACCGCTGGACAACCAGGGAAGTCCCAAGACAGAAATTCTGATTTGCCAGTGACAGTTTGAACAGTGGCCCCACCTCCTGTGAGCTCCCCATTGGCAGAAGCTGACAGGAAGCCGGGAAGCACAAGAGCCCGTTGACATGGTCTACAGGCTGAAATTCCTGGAGCAGCCCTCAAGAGAGGGTGGTGAGTGGATGTGGAGGGACCAAGGGAAGACATCCCAGCCCACTGTCAATCACTGTTCTTCTGTGGAATTTTTCAAAATAGTTCCCATCCACAGAAAGTGCTCTTTACACGGAGAAGATGTGAAAGATTAGCTTGTTTCTTTAAATTTATTACACCAGGAAATGTATCTCTTTTTGTTGTTTACTGACTTCACGCTCCAGTTATGCTTGGTGTCACACCAAAGCCACATCTCTCTGGTGGCTCTTTCACAATCAGGTTTATACAAAATTTCAATATTAGAATGATAAAAAAGCAAATAGGTGTGCAGTTGTTCAGCAGAGATGCCTGAAAATAGAGGGACAGAAACTCTAACAGATGTAGTTGCTCCTGAGGGAGGGCCATGCAATTGCTTATTCTTGGTAAGATTCAGTTGAGTCCCTGTGACGTCTGCACATGTGCAAATGCAACTCTCTTAGCCGCTCTGTGAGTGAAGTCTGCCTTAGAGAGGTCACAGTTAATCTCTGACCAAACTAACTCATGTTCTTTCACCATGTAAAAACAGATGCATATTATTGTATTATCAGTTCAGTTCAGTTGCTCGGTTGTGTCCGACTCTTTGCAACCCCATGAATTGCAGCACGCCAGGCCTCCCTGTCCATCACCAACTCCCGGAGTTCACTCAGACTCACGTCCATCGAGTTGGTGATGCCATCCAACCATCTCATCCTCTGGCATCCCCTTCTCCTGCTTTTATCTTTCCCAGCATCAGGGGCTTTTCCAATGAGTCAACTCTTCACATGAGGTGGCCAAAGTACTGAAGTTTCAGCTTTAGCATCATTCCTTCCAAAGAACACCCAGGACTGATCTCCTTTAGAATGGACTGGTTGGATCTCCTTGCAGTCCAAGGGACTCTCAAGAGTCTTCTCCAACACTACAGTTCAAAAGCATCAATTCTAAAGCGCTCAGCTTTCTTCACAGTCCAACTCTCACATCCATACATGACTACTGGAAAAACCATAGCCTTGACTAGATGGACCTTGGTTGGCAAAGTAATGTCTGCTTTTTAATATGCTATCTAGGTTGGTCATCAAAAGATAGATTATAGGACAAAGAGAGGCTGGACTTCTTTTTTTTTGGCCTTTGTCCCTTTCCAGTTTCACCTCCAAAATGTTAACTACACTGTGGTCTTGGTAAGAGTTGGATTTGCACTGCCTGAGGTCCAGGGTCTCAGTTATTGTCACATCTACCTGCTTGGTACTTGCAGACCTGAGGGAGCATTGAGGTGGTGGAGCACATGAATGATTAGCCAGTGGTGGCAGAAGTAGCTGTCAAAGGGTAAAATAGCCAAAATCCTACTGCCCTGATGGAGTAGTCAACCAGGAAGTGTTCCCACTGCCTCTTCTGTGTGGGACCCCTGGCCACACTGGGATGCCTGGACCAGTTACTCCCAGGAATAACATCCTGATCCCCACAATTGGTGACACAGAATAGCTGAGTTCTAGATTCCCAGTAGGGAAATTGCTTGCCCTCTTGCATGATGGGGATCATGTATGACTTCAGGGGATGTTTGTGTAGACGTTCAGCACCGTAGTGATCTGCCCTGGCCGGAAGAACCACTTTTCTTCCAGTCAACATCCTAAACAGCCATTTCTGTTCCTTGTGGTTCTATTTCCAGAGCCACAAGGTAGAGCATCGGAGGTTGTTTATAGCTTAGTAACTAGCACAATGGCCATTCCCAGAGTAAAGCCCAGTGCATGACAAGAAAGAAGGCAGACATCCTAGAAGCTAAAGATTTCCTAACACTTTAGCAGGTCATCAGTCACCTTTCAGTCTTATTTTCATAGTTACTAGTGAATCCTATTTGCTGTCTTTGTGACATAATTCACATTTTACCTTAATGTCTTAGGACTTTGCTTTTAATCTGACACCTTCCACCCCACATCTATTATCCTGCATACCATGGAACCTGAGGGAGAATGTTGGAGTCAGAAGGTGGGCAGTGCTGTCTTGGGCCTGCAGCCTCATGCCCATCTTCTCAGGCATCTTAGATCATCTGAAGCAATCATGCTTCCTTTAGTCCCTTCACTAATGTCTCTGTAAGTACTTTGTTTAGGGCCTTTTGAGCTTCCCTGGTGGCTCAGACAGTAAAGAATCTGCCTGCAATGCAGGAGATTGGGTTGGGAAGCTCCCCTAGAGAAGGGAATGGCTACCTACTCCAGAATCCTTGCCTGGAAATTCCATGGACAGAGGGGCCTGGCAGGCTACAGTCTGTGGGGTCGCCAAGAGTTGGACACGACTAAGAAACTAACACTTTCACTTCACTTTCATACTCATTTATAGAATTGGAATCAGGAGTCCCAATCACATGGATTATGAGCGTTGATTTTGTACTGCTGGTGTTTTTCTCCAATGGATTTCTGTGTGTCAGTCCTGCCTCACCCACTAGATGAGTCTTCTTGAGGGCAGATCTGTGTGTCAGGTGCCCCTGGATTGGAGTCAACTGGCTTAAGTGCAGATCCCAGCTCTGACACTTATTAAGTAATTGAAGCAAGTGACTTCATCTCTCCCAGCCTGAGCTGCCTCATCTTCAACATAGATGAGAGTATCTATTCTTACGGGCTTGTGATGGTGAAACAAAATGATACCATCACACAGACTCTGGTACTTGATAGATGTTTAATAACTTTTAATAACTTAGTTCATTTCTCCACCCTTTATTTCATAACCTCTTAGTATATGTCATTATGCTGGAATGCAGTAACATCAGTGACCTGACTTACCAAATAGAGAGGTTATGGAATCCTTTCAAGGAGAGAATCTGAAATATCTTTACACAATTTCCCTCCTCGCCAGGCATCTAGAACATTGAGTATCCCAGTAACAATTAAATATATATATAATGGCTGGAAGTTATTTCTAGAGAGGAAGGTCATCTTCAGTGTGTGTGGATGTGAGCGGCCGGATACAGTGTCAAGAACAATAGCTATTCATTGTTCGGTTTCAAAGCTGGCACCGGCAAGCTAGTATTCTAGTGTTATTCCCACACAAATAAATCTTGAGCAAAATTTCCATGACCCAATAGATTGGTATAAACAGCTCGTTGCAAGAGCTTTTTACCTGCATCCCATGTCACTCATTTACACACTCAGTGCTTTTCAGGGAGTCTTGTAAGGGCAACTTATGAATCAATGGTTGGTTGTTTTTTTTTTAAACAAATGTTCATCAACCCCTACCCTCAAGATTGTTTTGTTGCCAAGTACACATGGCAAACAATTCGGTTCCTTCCACCAGAGCTGTTGATGGGAGATTCAGTCATCAGATAACCCAGCTGAAGGAAAAGTCCTTTAAAGATTCCGGAGCGATAACAGGCTAGTGGAGCCCCACGGGCAGCCAGAGGTCCTGACTCCTGGGCCAAAGAATAATGATAAGCTTTTTAAGTATTGGTTAGTGTTTAATAGCACTTATTATTTGCAGTGACCTTTACAGCTATTGTTATTAGTTATTCCATCTAGCAGCTCTGCGCTAAATGACAAAACTATTTTTACTCAAATCCACCAACCCCCTCTCTTCCCACTCCAGTCGCAAGGCCTGTGCAGTTCTCAGCACATTGTACAGACTTTCATTTAGGTATCAGCTCTGTTTCCTCAGGCGCAGCCATCTCAGTGGTAAAGAACATTTTAAAGTCAAAACAACATAAAATGCGGTGCATCTTAATGTACTCATGTAAGTTGGATCATATCAGTTCTCTGCTTTCAGTCCCACTGCAGTTCCTCATCTCACCTAGAATTAAAGCCAAAGTCTTGACAATGGCCTGGAAGACCCATCACCCCTGCCCTGCTCTTTGGGCTTCCCCTCTTCCCCTTTGCTGTAGCCCTAACCCTGCTCAGTCCCAAGGGGCCCTTTTGCTGTTCCTCCAACCAGGCAGGCTCTTTGCATTGGTTATATCCTCTGCTTCTAATGTTTCTCCTTCAGAGACCTACGTGACTGACTCTCTTGCCTCCTTCAAGTTGTTGCTTAGATGTCAAAGAGGTCTTCCCTGCCAGCCTAATTTAAAACTACAACTGTGATCAAGTACTTAAAGCCTTCTAATATACTATATAATTTGCTCAGCTATAATGTTTACTGTTTATTTTCCCTCCCCCAACAAGACTGTAAAATCCACAAAGCAGGGACCTTTGACTGTTTAGTTCATTGCTATATACCAAGCACCTAGAACCATACCAAAGTCGTATAATAAATATATGTTGAATGAACAAATACCATGCCCCTGAAGGCTGTTGTAATGCAATTTGACCTACAGACTTAGAATGCGTCTCAACATGTGGTTTATCTTTTTGTTCCTTAGCAGTAGTTCCTATGCTTATTTTCCACTCATAACAAACAATTCATTTTGATAGCAGTTCTGCAGGGATAAATGAAACACACAGATCTTAAGGTTGCAAGGAAGTGTAAAATCTCAGTGTTGTAGCCTAAGAAAGGACTTTATGGGTATTCTAGCCCAAACATGCATCTGATCTAATGCCATCAGCTCTGGTGCCACTCTGTATGCACTCTCCTTCCATCTTTATAAAGATACAGTGGTTAAAAGTGGTTAAAAGGATAATCTCTGTGATTGGGTCTCTCTGTCATCTAACTCTTATTCCATCTTTGTCTTCTGTGTGACTGTGAACAAGGTATTTTAGCCTCCCCCACCCTCAGTTTCCTCATCTGTAAATGGTGATAAAAAGTAGTGTCCATCTCATGGGGTTTTGTGAGGATTAATGAGCTAAGGCATGTAAAAATTTTGGTGTATATTAAGCACTAAATAAATATTAGCTATTATTATTATTATTAGAAAGTCCTTAACATTGAGCTTAATCAAGCCTTGTTAAACAGATACAACTGAGTTAACCTATTTTACTGCTGCTGCTGCCAAGTTGCTTCAGTCGTGTCCAACTCTGCGACCCCATCGACGGCAGCACACCAGGCTCCCCTGTCCCTGGGATTCTCCAGGAAAGAACACTGGAGTGGGTTGCCATTTCCTTCTTCAATGCATGAAAGTGAAAAGTGAAAGTGAAGCCGCTCAGTCATGTCTGACTCTTAGCGACCCCATGGACTGCAGCCTACCAGGCTCCTCCGTCCATGGATTTTCCAGGCAAGAGTACTGGAGTGGGGTGCCATCGCCTTCTCTGGACCACTTAATGACTCTTCCCTGAACCAGGAAAATCTGTGTCTACTTTGGCAGAAAAGTAACTGACGTTACCTAGCCAACAAATTTCAAGTTGCACCCTACCAAACCTAGACGGCATATTAAAAAGCAGAGACATTACTTGGCCAACAAAGATCTATCTAGTCAAAGCTATGGTTTTTCCAGTACTCATGTATGGATGTTAGAGTTGGACCATAAAGAAAGCTGAGTGCCAAAGAATTAATGCTTTTGAACTGTGGTGTTGGAAAAGACTCTTGAGAGTCCCTTGGATTGCAAGGAGATCCAGCCAATCAGTCCTAAAGGAAATCAACCCTAAATATCCATTGGAAGGACTGATGCTGAAGTTGAAACTCTTAATACTTTGGCCACCTGATGTGAAGAACTGACTCATTGGAAAAGACCCTGATGCTGGGAAAGATTGAAGACAGGAGGAGAAGGGGACGACAGAGGATGAGATGGTTTGATGGCATCACTGACTTGATGGACATGAGTTTGAGTAAGCTCCGGGAGTTGATGATGGACAGGGAAGCCTGGCATGCTGCAGTCCTTGGGGTCGCAAAGAGCTGGACATGACTGAATGACTGAACTGAGCTGAACTGAAACACCCTGTTACGCTTATGTTCAGTGGCTCTGGTTCTACTTCTTAAAGTCAGTGCAAGCCTCCCCATCCTTCTCTATCCACAGACCTTTACCTCCTAGAAAGTAACTCGGATTCTTTACTTCTCCACTGGTTCCCCAACTCACAGGGTGATTTTAAGCATGTTTTCTTAACAATGCTAAATACTGTGCAAAGTGCTCTGATGTATTAAATAATTCAACCTCCAAATAGTCCCTTAAGATAGGTGTCATACCCCCTGTTTTGTAGATGAGGAAATTGAGACTTGGGAAGGCTGAGTAGCATGCCCAAGGTCACAGAGCTGCTTAGGATTTGAATCTAGGCTTTCTGACTCCAGAGTCCATAAGGATGCCAATGCTGTTTCCTTAACTCAATTTCATAGAACTGTAGTTCTACAAAACAAAGGTAATACTTATCTCAGATATCATGGTAATGATCAGATGTGATAAAGTATGAAAAAACGTGTAGTGCAGTGGCTCCATTATTGCTCAAAAAAATGTTCATTTGCCACCTTTTTCCTCTGGTCAAATTGAGCATATCATACTGTAACTACTTCACGTTTTTCAAGTACCTGACACAGAGTGGGTCCTCAGGGGCAGTCACTGCTCCTTATTACCACGTGTGTGGTTTGAAGCCCTCTCTCTACCCTGATGGTTCTCCTCCAGCTCATTTAGATCTTAGAATGTGGCACCCAGAACATTCACCAGGTGGGCTTGGATAAAGCAGAGTGCAATGGGCAGTCACCACCCACAGAGAGTGAGCTCCCGATCAGGCAGTCCCTAAATTATGTCCTATTACCTGCCGTGATGATTTTTTGGTTAGTCATTTACGCTGTCAACAGGTATTGAAATTGCTGTCAGTCAAATCCTCAAGGTCTCTTTGCTTAGGCAGTTACTGATCCATACCTCACGTGGCCTGTCCCTGAATAATTGATTTTTTTCTTTTCCAAAAATGTCCTCTTTTTTTCTGATATTTTAAATACTACATGTTTGTTGGGAAAAATGCAGAAAATCACAAAGTAGAAAATTGAAATCACCACGAATAGCATGATGCAGAGACAGCCACTCTTCTTTCCTGCATATACATCTTCCCAGCATATATGCGTATGTGTGTTTCTTTTTTTACAAAATTAGGGTCATACTATTCAAAATGTATTCTGAGTCTGCCGTTTCTCACCATTTCCTCCCAGCTTAAGCCATCATCATCTTTTTCTTAAAATACTGCAGAACTGTGAAATTACTATTGCCCAAAATATGTTTCCCTACTTCCTTTCTTACTCCCCTATAGCCTGTGCTCCAAAAAGTAGCCAGTGCGATCCTTTAAAATCTTAACTCTCTCCTGCTTACAATCTCCTGTGGATTCCCATGTCACAGAAAAAACCCTAGCGCTTCCCTGGCTGGAGGGATCCTGCCTGGCGAGGCCTCTCCAACCCCACTTCCGTCTCCTCTACACCTGGCACACAGCGCTCCAGTCTTGTGTGCTTCCTTCAAATCCAGGCCCTTTCCTGTGTTAGGGCCTCTGCTGTTCCCAGCACTGCGCAGCTCGACTCACTTCAGTCCCTGGTCATGACCATCCCTCAAAGACCATCCTCCCCAAAGAGCACCTCTGCCTCCATCGCCACCTCTCCCTAACCCTGACCCATTTTCTTCATCGCTTTACTTCTTCTTCCGTAACATGATGTTGGTGGCTGTCATATTCCATCATACATGTGTACGATCAACCCCATATTGTTCAACTTGTAGGCTGTTTCCCTTATTTGGTATTAGAACTTATTTTAAGTATTTTATAGCTTTCATTTTATAAGATTCCATAATTTCAACCAGACAAGATGGTTTGGGCTCTCAATAACTTCCCTAATCAGGTACTTTTCTAAATGCTTTAATACACAGTGATGGAAACTATGTCATCTAGCGAGGTCGAAGCAAAAAAGTTCCCATTTTCCAGAGGGAGGAAATGGAGTCAGAATCTAAATAACTCTGTCAACATCACACGGCTATCATGGGGTGGAGCTAGGATCCAGACACAGGCTCTCGGCTTCCTCGGCTGCTCTCTGAACCCCTCCTGCACCCCACCCACTGCCTCCTGATCTTTCTCCCAGCAGATGTCAGCATACCTCCTTCGTTCTACAAGCCAGACCCCTGTCTGTATGTGTCCAGAGGCACTGGAAGCCAAGTCGTGTGCCATTAAAATCCCTTTACAGATGGATGCTAGCCTATTTTCTCTAGTCCTCTTTGGGGATTATAGTTGAGCTACGCTGAGTTCTCTTACTTGTACTATCAAGGAGTCTCTACTTTTCTTCCTGGTTCACAAGAAGATTGTGCAGCCTTGTTTGTTACCATTTCCAAACAAGGATGTCTGTGGAACAAATTAACATTGGAGGAACCCTCTGAGAGGGATGAAGTTGGTGTAAATTTTGCTAACAGTCTCTGCTACTAAAATTGAAGCATTTGCCCCTCTGCAAGTCTGGAAACTCTTCCATGCTTCATAAACGTATACATTATCATAGTGCCATTTTTCATATGTTGTAATGATGAATTCATGTTCTTTGAGGGTCCTGGGGCTGTTTGTCCTGCACCTCTGTTGCAGTGAGTATTTGGGAGCCCTTACAAATGCTGCCGAGATGGAATTCATCGGAGCCCAGAGACTTAAACGCAGCAGCAGGTGCCCTCCTCCTCTCCCCTCGCTATCTCAGACTTTAATTTCCTCTCGGCCATGTTTTTGTTCTCCTTTCTGGCTCACAGACATTCTTCCTGATAGGGAAGATGGAAACAAACTCGGAATTGAGTAAATTCTGCGTTCACTATATCATGCCAAAGTTAACAGTGTCGTCTGCCCCAAGCAGTAGGCCAACAACCTCTCTTGTTCTTTTTCTTGTTCTAAGTGTAACTGTTCTGTTTGCACGCATCCCAGGCCCCAGCCTTCCACTTCCCTGGCTTGATTCTTTCACTTTATGCCCTTCCTTTGTGTCTGCTCTTGGCTGCAGGTTCCTCCTTCCTGCCTTTGTAAGTGTCTTTGTAAATACAAACTCATTGGAGACAGAGTGATTTCTTCAGATAACTCCCTCGCTCCTTCCTTTCTGGAATTAGGTATGAATAGATCATCAGAATTATATTATGTGGAACCTGCAGTCTTTCTAGAATCAAGCTCTATATGATTACAATCTCTGACCATGGGATCAAAGAACACCTAGCCTAGCGCCTCGCGCTTCGGAAGCCTACAAGACTGGGAACAGCAACAGTAACAGCCAGCCTTTGAGTGTTTACCATGGGTCAGGCACTATGCGGTATGTACCTTATCTCATTTAATTCCCACAATCGACATACAAGGTAGGTCTTATTCTTCACGATTATAGTGCGAAACCTGCGCTCTGGGGAGGTGACATTTGCACAGCTGTGAGGGCAGAGCTGCAGGCCTGACTCAGGTCTGTACAGCTTCCTGCGTGTGCACTTTAACCTCCACATTATGCTGCCCTCCGAGTTTAAGTCCATTGACCCACACTTTATTTTTGCTGGACTTGTGTAGTTCTTCTTTCCTACAGGCTCAGGAACATTAGCTGCTCATGTTCCTTCTTTGCTCTTATAAATCATATGATGACAAGTCCCCTTTGTCTCCAAGGGCCAGTCAGCTCCATCCTGCCATCCATCTAGTTCTACCCCACTGGCCAACAATAGGTCCAAGCAGCAGCTCTCGTCACCGTAACCTTGTCTTTCTGTCACATGAGATTGTCAGCAAAGCAAGGCTCGAGTGATACTAAGCGCTCGACTTCTGGCAGAGTGGGGCTCCTCACAGACCTCTGGGTGGTTCTTCCATCACTCCTCAGCCTGGAGAGAGCAGGACTGACTAGGGAATGACAGGTGTGCCTGGCCAGGTGGGCCTAAGGGGAACCGACCCAGCATCTTGTCGCCTCCTCTTCATGCTCTGGGAATATTACATTGCTTTGATGGATTTTTCTTCAACTATGATTTACACGCTACCTACTCGGAAAAAAGAATGTGAAGTGGTATACAATAAAACATGTCTGAAACAGGAGAGCTAAAACACATTTTTAAAAATAGAGGCAGTCAGAGAGAGGTCAGGAATCACTTGGTCTGAATCCCTGACAAGAAGTTTTATGGCACATGAATATATTTGATTAATTCCCATCACAACTGTCTGGGTGTCTGGAGGGGTGGGATGAGAAAAGAACTCTGCAGATGGGGAAAGCTAGAACCTCAAGGGCCTATTCTGTACACAGAGTTGAAATTGCACGGCATTATACCTAGTGACATCCATGGAAATACCACCTCATCTAGGAAGCCTCGGGGGAAGGCAGCAGGGGAGCAATTGCCTGGGTTAATCCTAAATTTAGAGTAGCTGATCTGCCCAGGGGTCATAGGCAGGATAATTTATCATTGTCATTGACCAAGGACCACAATAAATTTGTCTTTAAATTTTAACACCTAATTTACACGTTATACAGATAGAACTCATAGTATCAATGTATCTCTCTGTTGTTATTTAAAGCACAGAATTGGTGTGAATCACAATGGAACCTTTTACAATTGCCACACTTCTTCAAGGGAAGCTTATGCTATGGCTTAACCACTGAACCAGGTTTCTACTAAGGAATGGATGACAGAGGAATGAATGAATAAATGAATGAATGAGTGCCCACATGGTCCCACAACACCATGAATCAGTCTCATACTGGCTGTGCCACAAAGAGTTCATTCTTTAAGGCTGGGTGTGTGTCCTGGCAGTGCTTCCCATCAGAACAGAGGCTGGCACTAGGAGAGCTTGTGAGTCAAACTGGTGGCCATCAGCACGACCCAGGACATCTCGGGGCAGGGCTTGGAGCACAAGTACCTTGCTGACCCCATCCAGACACATACCTTCAACCACCTTGATAATTTTACTGTGACCAAGATTATTCTACAACCAGAGGAAAACATAGAGAAAGATCATTGGCAGAGGAGGGTAGGCTTCTGAATTTCTATGCCATTAGAGGTGTAATAGCACTCAAAATGACCAAATCAACCTGAGATCGCTGGTGGGTCTTTTCCTGATCCTCTACAATTCTTTGGGGGCGTTTCTAAACTTTACCAAATGGAATCAGTATGCTAAGGCAACCTTTGCGGCCAAAGATGGAGAAGCTCTATACAGTCAGCAAAAACAAGACCAGGAACTGACTGTGGTTCAGATCATGAACTCCTTATTGCCAAGTTCAGACTTAAATTGAAGAAAGTAGAAAAAACCACTAGACCATTCAGGGAATATTTCATGCAAAGATGGTCTCAATAAAGGACTGAAATGGTATGGACCTAAAGAAGCAAAAGATATTAAGAAGAGGTGGCAAGTATACACAGAAGAACTGTACAAAAAAGATCTTCATGATGTGGATAATCACAATGGTGTGATCACTCACCTAGAGCCAGATACCCTGGAATGTGAAGTCAAGTGGGCCTTAGGAAGCATCACTATGAACAAAGCTAGTGGAGGTGATGGAATTCCAGTTGAGCTATTTCAAATCCTAAAAGATGATGCAGTGAAAAGATGCTGCTCTATTGAGTGCAACAAATTTGGAAAACTCAGCAGTGGCCACAGGACTGGAAAAGGTCAGTTTTCATTCCAATCCCAAAGAAAGACAATGCCAAAGAATGCTCAAACTACCTCACAATTGCTCTCATCTCAAATGGCAACCCACTCCAGTGTTCTTGCCTGGAGAATCCCAGGGACGGGGGAGCCTTCTGGGCTGCCGTCTTATGGGGTCACACAGAGTCGGACACGACTGAAGCGACTTAGCAGCAGCAGCAGCACACGCTAGTAAAGTAATGCTCAAAAATTTCCAAGCCAGGTTTCAACAATACATGAACCATGAACTTCCAGATGTTCAAGCTGGTTTTAGAAAAGGCAGAGGAACCAGAGATCAAATTGCCAACATCTGCTGGATCATCAAAAAAACAAGAGAGTTCCAGAAAAACATCTACTTCTGCTTTATTGACTATGCCAAAGCCTTTGACTGTGTGGATCACAATAAACTGTGGAAAATACTGAAAGAGATGGGAATACCAGACCACCTGACCTGCCTCTTGAGAAACCTATATGCAGGTCAGGAAGCAACAGTTAGAACTGAACATGGAACAACAGACTGGTTCCAAATAGGAAAAGGAGTACGTCAAGGCTTATTTAACTTGTATGCGGAGTACATCATGAGAAACGCTGGGCTGGAGGAAGCACAAACTGGAATCAAGATTGCCGGGAGAAATCTCAATAACCTCAGATATGCAGATGACACCACCCTTATGGCAGAAAGTGAAGAAGAACTAAAGAGCCTCTTGATGAAAGTGAAAGAGGAGAGTGAAAAAGTTGGCTTGAAGCTCAACATTCAGAAAACTAAGATCATGGCATCTGGTCCCATTACTTCATGGCAAATAGATGGAGAAACAGTGGAAGCAGTGTCAGACTTTATTTTGGGGGGGCTTCAGAATCACTGCAGATGGTGACTGCAGTCATGATATGAAAAGACGTTTGTTCCTTGGAAGAAAAGTTATGACCAACCTAGATAACATATTAAAAAACAGAGACATTATTTTGTCAACAAAGGTCTGTCTAGTCAAGGCTATGGTTTTTCCAGTAGTCATGTATGGATGTGAGAGTTGGACTATAAAGAAAGCTGAGAGCCAAAGAGTTGATGCTTTTGAACTGTGCTGTTGGAGAAGACTCTTGAGCATCCCTGGGGCTGCAAGGAGATCTGACCAGTCCATCCTAAAGGAAATCAGTCCTGAATGTTCTTTAGAAGGACTGATGTTGAAGCTGAAACTCCAATCCTTTGGCCACCTGATGCAGAGAGCTGACACAATTGAAAAGACCCTGATGCTGGGAAAGATTGAAGGTGGGAGGAGAAGGGGACAACAGGGGGTGAGATGGTTGGATGGCATCACCGACTCAATGGACATGAGTTTGAGTAAATTCCGGGAGTTGGTGATGGACAGGGAGGCCTGGCGTGCTGCAGTCCACGGGGTCTCAAAGAGTCAGACACGCCTGAGCAACTGAACTGAACTGAACTGAAGACAACCTAGAAACTAAGTACTGGCCAGGTTCGGTTAAAAAGCAACAAAAACAGGCTGAACAAAGAAATATCAGGCAACAGATCTAACTAAAACTATTCTTTTAGTTCTTTCTGTTTCCCTAATGTAAAGGAACTAAGTACACAGTTATTTACAGGAGAGGCAGTAGTTATTTTTGTAGGCAAATACTAATATTCCCTCGAGTATAGCAAGGGACAGGGGAAATGGTATTGATAAGTCTGGGTGTGGCTATTTCTTGTCAGCTTGATGGAATTTGGTGAGTAATAATTGTTAAAAACATCTTGTCAGGCTGGATGAAAACATGTAAAAACCTTTCGAGTATGGCAGCAAAAACAATCTCCACAAGTAATTGTGTCAATTTATTTAATTGGCCTAGAGTTGGTTGACTGCCAAGTTGTTCATCCACTCATCCATCTATCCTTCCACCATTCACTCTTTCAGCACTTACTAAGCAATGTAATGGATTGATTTGTGCCCTCCTAAATTTATTGGGGTTTTTCTGGTGGCTCAAACAGTAAAAGAATCTGCCTGCAATGCAGGAGACTCAGGTTCAATCCCTGGGTCAGGAAGATCCACTGGAGGAGGGAATGACTACCCACTCCAGTATTCTTGCCTGGAGAATCCTGTGGATAGAGTAGCCTGGTGGGCTGCAGTCCATGGAGTCGCAAGAGTCAGGCAAGACTGAGCATCTGAGCACAGCAACCTTAAACTTATATGTTGAAGACCTAACTTCCAGTATCTCAGAATGTGACTGTATTTGGAGATATGGTCTTTAAAGAGGTAATTAAGTTAAAACGAGATTATTATAGTGGACTCCAGTCCAATATGACCAGTGTCTTTTTAAAAAGAGGAAATTTGAACAGTGATGTATAAAGAGAAGATCATGTGAAAACACAAGGAGAAGATGTTCCTCTGCAGGCAAAGGAAAGAGGCCTCAGGAGAAACCAGTTCTGCCAAAGACACCTTGATCTCAGGACTTCTGACCTCCAAAATTGAGGAAACACATCCCTGCTGTTCAAATCACGGATTTCAGTTGTTTAAGTACCGGTTTGCTGTACTCGGTGGTGGTGGTGATGGTGGCCCTAGCAAACCATAGGGCATAGTTTGGCCTTTCGTAGATAATAATACAAGCATCTATAAAATACCAGGGCCCTGTGCCCAGTAGGAACAAGATACGTTCTCTGCCTTCAAAGAGCTCCCAGCCTGCTAGGTGCAAAATTCTGCCAACTGTTGGGGAAGCTATAAGGTTACAGAAGTGAATCAAATACCTAGTTTTGTGAGATGTTAATATTCTATAAACCAAAGCTCTTGCCCCCATTGGTCTGATTATTGAGGCCATTAATGGCATATGCCCTCATTTTATTTTGAATTCTGACCAAAAAAATTTCAGGGTGAGGGGGTCATTTGGGAGTTAAGTGAGATTTTTATCACCTACAGTAACTAAATACCTGCAGAAGCCTGGGAGGTTGTGTGATATTTTTTGTTTCTCTAATTCATGTGAGATCATTTAAACATAAATGTCTTCAGAGCATTTTTGCTTCTTTAAACATATCAGAAAACTCATTTTCACAGTAAAATCATATCTTCATAGCAGATCCATTTACTCCCAGCTCACACAGCTTTAGCTGATCTCCACAGTAAGCAGAGGGTACGGCAGTGACAGCTGGCACCCTGGTTCACTCAGATTCTGTTTGTGCAATCACTGTTTATATGGAGACTCTAGCTCAGGGAACAAATCATGACTTGAACCAACATGGAGGTCATAGAGCAGGGCCCTGTGCCTTTTGAAATAGAACACAATCACACATGAACCAAACTGTAGAAACAGCATGAACCAAACTGTAGAAACATGGAGGTTTTACAGCTCTAAGGGCTTTGGATGCTGTCCAGTCTTTAAAAAAAAAAAAAATCCCTCATTTTGTAGAGTTGGAGGGAGAAATACATGTTAAGTGACTTACCTATGGTAAAAAACAAAACAAAACAAAAAACTGGC
>NW_011494814.1:1947901-1949700 GCF_000754665.1 Bison bison bison | reverse complement strand
GGAAGAAGACCCTTGTCTCTTGCTCTAAGCACAGGCGTCTTTTCTGCTACTCTAGGTTGCTGCTGCTGCTGCTGCTAAGTCACTTCAGTCGTGTCCGACTCTGTGCGACCCCATAGACGGCAGCCCACTAGGCTCCGCCGTCCCTGGGATTCTCCAGGCAAGAACACTGGAGTGGGTTGCCATTTCCTTCTCCAATGCATGAAAGTTAAGGCTTGGGAAATGATGCTCCAGAGCGAATCCCCTCACAGACACTGTGTCTGTGCTTCAGGTGCATTGTCGCCAAACAGAAAGTGTTAGTTGCTTCGTCGTGTCCGACTCTTCGTGACCTGGTGGACTGTAGCCCGCCAGGCTCCTCTGTCCATGGGATTCTCCAGGCAAGAACACTGGAGTGGGTAGTCATTCCCTTCTTCAGGGGATCTTCCTGACTAGGGATTGAACCCAGGTCTCCTGCATTGCCAGCAGATTTTTTTACCATCTGAGCCACCAGGTGCCAGAGAGGGCTATCTATTCCTTGGTTTTGATCTGAGCAGCTTGAGTCCTATTGGTTGGTGTGGGAAATGACGTCAGGCAAGGATCACCATCTTTTCCATTCAAAAATAGAGCTGCTTATTAATGTAACAAGTGTGGAAGAAACAGAAGAAGAAACAAAGGCTTATCAGGCACCAACTACGTGGCCACACTTTACAGCAATGCCAGAGTCAGGTACAATTATTCACATACCAGTGAACAGGTTTGTCCTGTTCCACAGCCTGTGATTCTCCCACTATTCTACATTGCTTTCCTCAGCATGATGAATAAATGTTATATTATAAGGCTGGGGCTTCCCTGGTGGCTTAGATGGTAAAGAATCTACCTGCAATGCAGGAGACCCAGGTTCAAGCCCTGGGTCAGGAAGATGCCCTGGAGAAGGGAAAGGCTACCCATTCCAGTATTCTTGCCTGGAGATTTCCACGGACAGAGGAGCCTGGTGGGCTATATAGTCTTTGGGGTTGCAAAAAGTCAGACATGACTGAGCTACTAACACTTCTTCTTTTCATTATAAGGCTAAACTAAAGTATATTAAGATGTAAAGACACACAAACATAGAATAATATCTTAATTGCTAAACTTCAGCTTTTTTCAGTTAGTCACTCTGACTGCAGCACTGGTTTCAACTCTAGGCTAAAATAGAACACTGTTGAAGCTCATTTTGAAACTCCTTTGGCCAGATGTTTGCCCAGAGTTATATAACTTTGGGGCAGTTTTGCATCAAGAGCCATTGCATCTTTTTTTTACCATCTGAGATGGCTCAGATGGTTCACTTAACCCTTGTAAGGGAGGAGATTCACGTCTCTCTGGGGCCTCTTCTCTTGCTTATCAGGTCTGGCTTCTTTCTCAGTTGAGATGCAGATCCCTTCTATGAACATGATTTTTTAACCCAAAAACGTTCTTGAGTACCATGTCCAGCTCCACAGTCAGAAATCTGAGTGCTTAAGTCTCCTGCATTTTATTTTATTTTTTCATGGACTGATGGGAGAAAGGCCACAGTGATATCTGGTGAGTGTGTCGGTCTGGCTCACTGAGATTCTATTTGTGTAGAGAATGCTATGGCACCCCACTCCATGACTCTTGCCTGGAAAATCCCATGGACAGAGGAGCCTTGTAGGCTGCAGACCATGGGGTCGCTAAGAGTTGGAAGCGACTGAGCGACTTCACTTTCACTTTTCACTTCCATGCATTGGAGAAGGAAATGGCAACCTGCTCCAGTGTTCTTGCCTGGAGAATCCCAGGGATGGAGGAGCCTGGTGGGCTGCCGTGTA
>NW_011494814.1:1947633-1947801 GCF_000754665.1 Bison bison bison | reverse complement strand
AAATCCCTCATTTTGTAGAGTTGGAGGGAGAAATACATGTTAAGTGACTTACCTATGGTAAAAAACAAAACAAAACAAAAAACTGGCCAGTAGCAAAAATAGGAAGAAGACCCTTGTCTCTTGCTCTAAGCACAGGCGTCTTTTCTGCTACTCTAGGTTGCTGCTGCT